>NW_028280906.1:897500-942500 GCF_059751285.1 Brachycentrus maculatus
TGAAAAAAGTGTTTGTGTCCGCAACTCTAAAAGTTGTCGATGGATATATTTGATACTTTTTACAAACGCGGCTTGGTAGAAAAATGAATGTGGGCTATAGAAATGATGAGGTTCCCAACCCCTGCTCTAGTTCTAGCTCCATGGGTCATGCACCAATATCGAAAGCAGATTATAAGTCCTACCAAAATTCATTTTTAAATCGAGCCTGCGATATGTGCAATGAAATGCTTAATGAAATAGACATCAATAATGTTTCTTTTAATACGTTTAAAAGAAATATTGTTGATGTCTCTTTGACCAGTTGACAAAGAAATTTTCTACAAATTTATACTTTTATGACAGCTTATTTAAATCGTTTTATTTTTAGATTACTTAGGTGGACACCTATACTTGGAATTGTTTTTTTTTGTATTTTATCATATATCGTTATTTTTGTCGAAATATTCTGTTGGTTTTTCAATAAAAATAATAAAAAATAAAATAAAATAAGATGAAGGTAGGATGCGGGGGATGAAAACCGGCCTCATGTATTTTTTGCCCAATGGTTTTGTACTAGTTCAAATATTAAGGCCCTGTATTTGATAAGTCGCAACATTTTTTTTCTAAACCCAGGTAAAATTTTACGTAGTTGATTTTTTTCTTAAAACACTGAAAAAAATAAGTAATTCTTCGAAATAATTATACTGTTTTAAAAAGAAGAGTTACTGAAAGGGAAGGAGTTAAAAAAATTCTATATAACAACGTCATATATCAAAAATCGACAATTTTCAGTTGTGCATGTTTTCAGAATGCCTAGAAAATGTACTATATTCCAGCAAATGTGGCATATTTTTAACTTAATATTTACCCGCTACAGGGCTGAAAGTGTTGTTTATGCATTTTGAAGATATGGTATTGTTTATTTTATTAAAAATACTAAAAAAATGGAGAAAAAAACCTTCAGGTTTTACCTAAAAAGATCGGTTGCACAGTAAAAAGTTCAATAAGTAGCTTGATATTTATTTTTAATTTACCTATTCTATTATATTTTTTAAATTAACTTTTAAAAATGATCCCCTGAAAAATCAAGTTTTCTTTTATAAATGACGTTGTTGAATGGAGTGAGCGATATGTATATTCTAAAAAAAAAATATACAGTAAACATTGTTTAAAAAAATTGGACGTACAAAGACAAGTTACCTCTTCGGCGGTTGGCCGGCGAATGAGTTCTGTCTTTGAAAATATCCCCTTAAGGCGGTTCCTTGGAGGATTTTTTCGAAATGTATTAAGAAAACAATATTAGTCATTGATAGACACTATTAAAATATATTTTTTTAAATAATAAAAAAAACAATACATAGTTTGTTTCTGAGAAAAAAAATGACTAAAGTAGAGAGTACGATATTGAATATTTTTTTATTTATTTATTTTACATTGAGAATAAACATTAATTCAATCTTGAGCGTGCATTTTTTCATGTATTAAAAAAAATACTTTTTTTTAATAAATAAAATTTAAAGTTAATAATAATTTTAATCTCTCGCGTAAGTTCTTTTGGTATTTAAAAAAAAAATCATCATAAAAAATACGAATATAGTTACAAGTGCTTAAATTTATAAATAATTAAAATTACGCGACCGGATGGTGCTGCCACCAATCGTTATTGTGTAAAAATTTGGAACTAGTAACAGTATCTCCAGTCTCTGGTTTTGAATGTCGAGTGTACGAAGTGTACTGGATTTAACGAAAAATTAGTCATGTAAAATGCGCTTCAAAATGTACATATTAATTCTACGCATGTAATATAAAGCAAACGGTTCAAGATCCATTCCTTTTTGCGTGACAGGAATTCAACACGTATTCTATCAGTGCGATGCAGTTGATCTAGTTTTTGCTACGGATTTTTTTTACATAAACAACGAAGTTTTGATAAAATCGTAAAAAGGAAACAATTATTTGTATTTTAAAATTAAATATTTTATATATATATATATATATATATATATATATATATATATATATATATATATATATATATATATATATATATATATATATATATATATATACATATATATATATATATATATATATATATATATATATATATATATATACATATATATATATATATATATATATATATATATATATATATATATATATATATATATATATATATATATATATATATATATATATATATATATATATATATATATATATATATATAATTAACTTTTTTGCGCTTGGCCCACTAGAGATAATTTCGTAAAACTGTATCACTTGCCATAGGGCTATGTTTTGTTTTTACAAAATATCAACATACATACATACATATATACAACGACATACACTCCTGGCTTCCTTCACATCCATACATCTTGTCATACATGCCCTCCGGTTACTTATACTAAATACAGTGGTGCCTCGCATAACGAACGCCTCGCACAGCGAACGCTGCACACAACGAACTTCCTTTTCGTTCATTTCACGATTCATACAACGAACTTCGCTTCACACAACGAACTTCGCTTCACACAACGAAGTCGCCCACTTCACACGATCACTGCCGATTTATTGCATCCTTCCGCGCAGGCAGTCGTTAGTCACTGAGATAATAATCCAAGAATTTTTAAGAAAAATAACGTTATTAAGTCCAAATTGCCCGTCCATTGGAAGTCCAATCAAAAAGCCTGGGTGACCCAAGTTATCTTCAACTAATGGATTCTGGAAACCTTTGCTCCTGCCGTGAAGAAATTCTTGTTGGAAAAAGAACTGCCGCTCAAAGCCCTTCTGATACTTGACAATGCCCCTTCTCACCCAAAAGACCTAGAAGAAATATTGCAGGAAAATTATCCTTTTATCAAGGTGCAGTATTTGCCACCAAACACCACATCCATTCTCCAGCCAATGGATCAGCAAGTTATTGCGAACTTTAAAAAAACTCTACACTAGAGCCCTCTTTAATAAGATGTTTGAAGAATGCGAGTTTGGTGGAGACAATATGACTATCCGAAGGTTTTGGAAGGAGAAATTTGATATCCTTTTGGCAATACGACTTATACAGAAGGCCTGGGAAGAAGTGTCACAAAGGACCCTCATTTCTGCTTGGAAGATGCTTGTGCCTTCGTGGATTCAGGAAGAAGCAGTAGTTGATGACACAGAAGTGGTGAAGGACATCATCACAGTGGCCCAAAGGTTGGAATTAGAGGTAGAGGAAGAGGATGTAGAGGAGCTTATTGAGGAACACAAAGAAGAGCTGACAACTGAAGAGCTCCAAACACTTCTGGCCCAACAACAGGACAATGCTCAAAGGGAAGCGTCATCTGATAACGAGGAGCAACAATCAAACAATCAAGCAATTCCAACTGCTGACATCAAGAACATCCTGGTCAAATGGAAAGCAGTTCAGGAGTTTACCAATGCCCACTATCCGGATTCCGCTGAAGCAAACAGGATCAACGACCTGTACTCCGATACTCTTGTCCGTTATTTCCGGCAGATGTTGAAGAAAAGAGAGAAACAAACGACTTTGGACAGGTTTTTCACTGCACCATCGGCCAAAAAGCGGAAAATGGATGAAGATGTGCAAGATTCGATTATTTCTTAAAATTAAAAAATGTGTGTTTTTTTCATTATGTTTTTAGATGTATCTAAATAAAAATAATAACAAAAAATTTATCTTTTTTTTATGTCATCTTACCATATTTTATGCTACAGAACGAATTATTTTTTTTAACATGTATTGTTATGGGAAAACGCGTTTCACATAACGAACTTTTCGCATAACGAACTTGCTCCTGGAACGAATTAAGTTCGTTGTGTGAGGCACCACTGTATTAGAGTTACACTCTAATATTTCAAACTATATTTGCCTTACCGTCAAAATATTTTGAGTATTGTTAAGTAGATAGTGTTATAGTAAAAATCAGTCTTGATAATGAAGCGGTTAGCTTCAAAACCGGTAGACATTATTATTAAGTTTATAGTGATTTTAAAACAAAGTTACATTTTAATTATATTTAAAATATTTTTTGCAGAGATATACCAAGCCACCTTGTGTATCTTTTCGGTGGAGTTTGATTGACACAATATTTAAAACTTACACTTTTTATACACAGTCTTTTGTTTACTACTGATGATCACTCAAGTCTACTGATTGATTTACTTTATTAATTATTATCTCAGATTTAGTCTGCAAAATAAAATAAACAAGAAATATACTAACCACTAACTAACTAACCATCACGCCGCTTCTCCGCAGGGGTAGGCAGAGAGAATCGAACGCCACACCACTCTGTCTTTGCAAACATTCTTCGCCTCTTCTACATTCATGCATCTCCTCATACATACCCGACGATTATTACGACTCCTGACCCGGCCGCTTTCAAGTTTTGACATACCTGATTGTGCCAGGTTTTCCTCGGTCTTCCTCTGCTTCTTTTTCCAACTACATTCGCCTCATAAATTTGTTTAACCGTTCTTTTCTCACATTCCACATGTCCAAACCATCTCAATAACCCTTTCTTAATTTTATCGATAATACTTATCTTAGCCTTGCATTCATTCCTTATTTCATCATTCGAACATCTATCAAACATCGTTTTGCCAAACATTCGTCTGAGGGATGGCATTTCGACTTCATTCAGTCTGCTTTCATCCTTCTTTGGCCAACTCCATGCTTCGCTTCCATACATAAGGGTTGGAACCAGAACTCCGTTGTGTACTGCCAGTTTAGCTTCCGCTGATAGATTTTTATTTGCTAAAACTGATTTTAGTGCACCATTCACCCTGTTCCCAGCATTCACTCTCCTTTCTATATCTTTATCAACAGTGGCATATATATAAATCAAACTGCTACCAATCAATACCAATGTAGTTCATACATACATTGGTATGAATTCCGGAAATTCAAACAAAGATCAGGGAAGATTTTTTTTTATTGAAATAATTTTTATTTACAAAATACATAGTTGATAAAAAATAGTTGGTAAATATACAATACATTTCAAATATAACGTTTCTACCTCTCTAATAAAGTAGATAATTTTGTTTAGAGAGGGAGTTCGTTTTACAATTCTTTTTTTTTTTTAAAACAAAGTAAATTAAAATTAAAAATAAACAAAGTAAATTAAAAAAATATATTCTTTGTTATGGAGTCTAGGTAGGGGTGAGTCTTATATTTTTGTTTTTTATTTTAGTTCAAGGATTTGATCATTTTCTATAGATTTTAAGTTTTCCGGAAGTTTATTAAAAAAAAATTTACCCATGTACGTATAATGGTTTAACGCTGCTATTTCTACATCTGTGTAATATTAAATTATTAAAAAATCTAGGGTAACGTGAAATTTGTACTTCAGTTTTTTTTTCTTTAAAAGTTTGAAAGATAGAGGCTTTATTAAAAATTTCTTCAATTGTTGGTACATTAAGTTCTTTGAATACTAGTTTTGAAGGGTAAGTTTTGGGCTTTTTAAGAATTATTTTTGCTATTTTTTTTTTCAATTTGTCCTCTAAGCTTCTCCCCAGCCTATAACTCCATACCGCAGAATCGATTATATTAACGCATAATATACCGTTTTTATATGTTTTAAAGATAGAATATTCCTTAGCCTAATAAATATATAGATCAGCTTCCTAATTCTTTTGAGCATAGCGCTTATTTGCACTTTCCACTCTAAACTACTATCAAGTATAATGATTAAAGAAAACACTTGTTTTTTACCACTTGAGGTTTATTATAGACTACATATTTCAGAAGTTAAACTTCCATCATTCAGGTCTGTATAATAACTAAAATATAAAATTGTTCTATAAATAAGGAGAGGGGAAAGTTAGGGGAAGGGGTCAGTCAAAGAGCGGAGTTTGAAAACAAAGGAAAAATGGAAAGCAAAGGTGAAGAATTTTGAAAAAATATATTATTTAATAAACTATTATTAGAATTTAGGTTTTTTGGATTTCTAAATTTTCAAGATAATTCATAATTTGGCCTTTATATGGTACAAGGTGTAATAATTTTAATTTATGAGAGTGAAATGAGTGATTAGTATCTATTATGTGATTTGCAAATTCCGAAAAATAATTACTAACAAGACCGCTATGATGTTCTTTAATTCTAATCTTTAAATTTCTCGCAGTTTGGCCAATATCTTTTTTATCACAATCTCCACAGGAAATTTCACAAACACCACTTTTTTGTAAAAAATCTATTTTAGATTTTGAGTTATCGAGGATTTTATGTAAATTATTATTTGTATAATATGCATGTCTTACCACAAAGTTAATGCCGAAACAATAAATAAAATATCAAGTATAATGCCTAGATGCTTTATATTATCCACTTTTTCAATTATCGAGCATATTTGAGGGCAAGAATTAGTATGATTAATATCGTCTTTTTGACTATGGATAGTGATATTAAAATTTATTGGGAGGTCATATTGGTTTATGGAAAAGGGTACAAAGAAAGTTTTTTCACTGTTTAGTGATAACAAATTACTATCAAACCATTGTTTTAATAAATTAATTTCCTTGTTGGCATTATTCCTTACATCATCCCAATTCAGTTAATTTATAATTAGGACAGTATTGTCAGCATAAGATATAATTTTACAATTTAATTTTAATTAAAAAATAATTAATTAATTAAATTATTGACATATGTAATAAATAACAGGGGGCCTAGTACTGTGCCTTGTGGTATTCCAAAATTTATTAATTCATTTCCACTTAAGATGTTAAGAATTTTCACTCTTTGGGTGCGACATGTCATATGGCTTTTTAGCCATAATAGAGTTTTTCCTTCTATCCCAATATATTTAAGCTTATCAAATAATTTTTCATGTGATATGCTATCAAAGACTTGACGAAGATCAATAAAAATACCAATAGTTTTTTTATCTTTTATCTAAATTATTATTAATAATAGAAGTGATTTTTGCTATAGCATCGTCGGTACTTAGTCCTTGTACGAAACCAAATTGATTTTCATTGATAATTTTAAATTTATTTATAAAATTTTATATCCTTTTTATAACAACTTTTTCGAAAATTGAACAGGAACATGAATTATATACAATGAATAAAAAAATTTAAGTTCACTAGCCATTTAAAAGATAAATATCATACATACAATAACGTACAAATCCTAAAATACAAAAAGTCATAAACTGCAACAACATTTTGAAACAATAGAAATTGATAATAATATAAACAAATATGATAATAATAAAAATAACCCTTAATTAACAATATGACAGTGACTAAAGCCTCTCCCCTATTGTCCATGTTTCCACTGATAAAAATATATATGTACAACTACTTCATCCTTCA
The DNA here is from genome assembly GCF_059751285.1 of Brachycentrus maculatus. Classification (NCBI taxonomy): domain Eukaryota; kingdom Metazoa; phylum Arthropoda; class Insecta; order Trichoptera; family Brachycentridae; genus Brachycentrus; species Brachycentrus maculatus. Next base: position 904,812 of record NW_028280906.1, read on the forward strand.
ACGTTCCAAGGCCACAGGTCTAAAATTTTTTACTTAGCTCCACATACCGTGTTTGAAAATGATGCGGAATGCATCGAAACACGTGTCACAGTAGATTTTAAGAAATAGAGGTATTCACTAAGTAAAACATTAATTAAAAATACTATGAAATACTTAGATGAGATTAGATAACATTGTGTCACTAAATGCGATTAACCCTTTCCGGCCCCTCATTATTAAAAAAAAAATCTAGGTAGACAGTTACATTCCAATTGGAAAAAATCTTTTGTCCTCTGCTCCACATACTATTGTAACAGATACGAGTAACAAGAATGTAAGCTTGGAATTTAAATAAATAATACTAATGATGAAAAAAATATCGAATAACATCCGACATGGGATCTAAGAGTAAAAAAATCTATGTCGAATGAGATTCAACATTGGACCAGTAAGGGTTAAAAATGTAAGATTTTTAATATTAATATTTAAAATCAAATAAATGTAAGTGATTTTTCACTCTGATATTTATATATTACCCTAGACTGGTACCTGAAGCGGAGGGATGTTCATATTTCCTTCATATGTAAAGGATCAAGATTACTCTGCGTCAATGCGATGCAGTGCCCTATACACCATTGGGTGCAGATAAGAGTTAGAAGAAGAAGAAGATATATGTATTTATGAAATTTTATCAAAGAAAATGGAAGTCTGAGCGTCCCAAGGCTGGAGTATGCTATATACTTCACAAATTATATACTTATATATAATTTGTGATGAATATGAATGTTCAATAATGGGCAGAATGGTGAATATTACACAAGTATAAAATGTGATCACTCAACCAACTAAATGCCAGGTCGTAAGTCCTGGGATGCTCCACAACTACCATCGTCTTTTGTATATTTTTTTAAGGAATACCCTCCAAAGCCTACTTTTCAATAGATTATCCGCAGGTAGGATACTAAGGATAGGGAAGGTAAATGTGAAGAATACATCACAAACACCCAGACCTTCCAGACAAAAAAGAAATCTTTCTTGAACATATTTTGCAACTGGTGGGAATTGACCATTACCTCCCCGTACAACTATCCTATACCTATAATATCTTGATATAACTATCGTATTATAGGTATCATAGGTATAACTACTGTATACCTATAATAGCGCCCTTGAGGTATTTTTTTACGAAAATGGCGCTATATAAGTTATCCAAATTTATTATTATTATTATTTATCTTCTTCAAATCGTCATCCGCACCCGATGGTGCACAGGGCACTGCATCATATAAATGCAGTGTTATCTTGATCGTTTACACATGAAGGAAAGGTGATCAGCCTATAATACCTATAATATAGTAAACATATGATAAAAAAATATGCTCTTATCATCAAGAAGGTAGTAACGTTTCAAAAATTTTTTGGCATTCTCAAGTTCGTTTTGAATTCTGGCATTTGGGAGTATCCGTTGTCACTTTTCTCTGCGATATGATAGTTGACAGCCATACACAGTTTGATGAAATCAAATTCCTCTTCTTGTTTAGAAATTAGATCGCAAAGGGTTTGTACGAACCACGTGCCATTTAAAGGGTCACGATACGATACTAAACCAGAACCAGTGGCATAAAATATAAGTATATCCGACCTATCGGGGATGCTGACACTTGGACCATCAGATTCGATCGCCGGCAAGTGAGACTGTCGTAGCTTGTCTTCCGCCTGACAAGCTTGTAAAAAGAATAATTTTGGTTTCCCCGCAAGCTTGGGACACTCTGCAGCGTAAAACATTTCCTCTATTTGTTTTATATTGATTTTCTCACCATCTACTGCAAGAACCGCCCCGCTGACTCCGTGAGATAAAATGCACAGGGCGAATATGCAGTGACTCTCTAACACCATATTCGCACAGACCCTCCTCATTTCCAATAAAAGTCTAGCCCGATTCAAGTCAGTATATACTTTGACGGAGAACCCTAAAGATTCTGCGGGAATCTTTAATTTCTTCACATCTGAATCAGAGCCCCTCCGTTTATCTAATCCCTCCACGAGCTCAGGATAGGATTCATTTGTAAAATTTACTTGGTTGATTATTACAAACAATCCAATTTCTTTTCCTGAATAATCTATATTGTATTTCTTTTCCAGTGAAGTGTCATCCGGGCCACTCTTCACACTTAAATTAGTCAAGTCTTTTGCTAGGAGAGTAGATATGTTCTGCGAGTGATTTTCCATGACAGATTTTGTCGGAGCGCAATTAGAAATATGCGTCATCATTTCATGTCAAATCATTTGCGTAAGTCGTTAACCCTAATTTCTGCAATGCGATACATAATTTTTCTACATCCGAAGGTTTGTTATCAGAAGTATTGCTAGTACCGCAGCACGTGTGCGTATCAAGTGGAATATAATTACACCCGTATAGCTTTAGACTGAAATGTTCTAAGTATTCTGAGTCCAACAGATCGGAAGTTATATTCGGGCAATCTTGTGAGATGGCAGTAATAAATGCATTTGTTTCAATTTTTCCAAGGGATTCGCATAGATTAAATAAAAACTTTTTCATAGGGTGAATGAAGAGTGATGTATATTTACAAGACGGTAAAAAGTGGTCAGTAAGCATTTTTAAATCGTGTCCCAATTTTTTGATATTGCTGTTTGCTTGAATGATTAAAAGCGCTTCAACCAACCGCTCCATCCAATGAGGTCTACTTTTTTGAGCCCAGTTGCTCAATAGATCAATGGAAATATTTTCTTTTATTTCGTGAGCTTTAGAAACGAGCAACATTTGTTGCTGGGCAACACGGATGTCGCAATAAAGCAAAAATATTAACGATATTTTTTCATTTTTCCACAAATCTTTTTCCAAACAATCGAGTTGTGAAAAACTTATCGGATTAGGGAATAAACAATTATGCTGGTATTTTTCCATTATTTAAAATAATAATCAACCATTTTCACGAAAACATAAAAATAGAAAACAGTGGATCTTCGTAACGAGCACAGACTAACTAATTACATTACTAATTATTTATATTGTACAAGCACAAAAATTATTCAAATGACAGCAGACTAATCTGAATGTCACTCACTGTTGACAGATGATTCCATAGAACAAAGTAGCAAAGGCAAGAATTGATAATAACCAAAGACTACTAATTTATGATAATAACCTAATAACGGATTTTTTCTAATGGTAGGTAATTATCACGCAACTTTCAAATTTAATTATGAGAATTAATTTAAAATTAATCCCCGCGTTAGGGCGCTTAAATTTATCATGCTATTATTATTTCAAATATTGAGAAGGTTTTTTTTAAATTATTTATTTGGCAGTCACCCAGTGAAAGGATATTTCCGCCAGTGTAAAGTATTATTTTTATTTACAAATAAACAAAATAATAGAAAATAATAAAAACAATTAATGCAAAATTTATAGTTTAAATGCGTTTTGCTTTATCATTTAAGAAATTATGCCCGCAATTCTAGAATTAGGTTAAGAAAGAAGAGTGAATACTTGGGTGGGGAGTTGGATTCTTGCCCGTGAAATTTTTTTTAGAAAGTTTTATTTCTCTGTTGTCAGCGGACACTGAAAGAAAGTACGGTTTGCATCCCCTATATCTTGTTCACATTGGCTATATAGTGTAATGTAACGCACTTTATCTTATAGAGATGCACAGGCAGTGAGCAGTGCCCAGATTTTAGGGGACATAACATCGAAATGGAAGATCTAGACAAAGATAAGTTCCAGTACCATGGTTTGAATGGGATTTCAGCTTGAATGTTGGCGCAATATGCTCTTCGATGCTGTTTGGACTCTTCCCAATGTTTTTTCCCAACCCCGTTGGAGTTGTAAGAACAATACAGATGGCGATACATGAAGCATTCAAGTCTTTAAATTATCCTTCCGTTACTAAATTTCATCTTAGATGTAAGTTGGGTTTTTTCTTTCTGTTGGATATTTAAATTCACTAGGTTAGGTGAGACTATCATTGCTGGTTTTAATATAAGGAAATACATGGCGAATAATCAACAACAACGAAAATAGTTGCTTCTCATTCATATCACCTATACTCGGTATCCAAGATGCGCCTTTCCGCGTAATATCGAGTTCTCGATTGGCGGATATTTTCGCGACTTCTTGGTCCACGGATCGTTTCCGTCTATTCATATTCATGGTTGCGGAATTTGAGTTTTACCGGCTTCGAGAGAATTGAGCGCGTCGTACGCGCTAGACACTTATGTATGTAGGCAATTTGACGGTAAGAAATTCATTCGGAAGATTTGCATTGGTGGATCCGTAAGTGTATGTACTAAAAATCGAGTGGATCAATAAAATGAACGGGATCCGTTCATTATGAACGGATCGAATGAAAGATGAATCATTTCGGTTGTTCAGAAATTCATTCACGCGAATATCAATGCCAAATAAAATAATCCGTAAAATGATAAATGCAACGTTAATAGCTCTCAGAAAATGATCTTTTTTAAGGGAAACATTTTAAATATAAATAAAAATGAAAAATTTTGTATCAGAAAAACAAACAGTTCGGTGAAATATTTAACTTTTCATTTGACACATTTTTGGTTGATACAAGAATGAAAAACTCAAGGTCTTCCACTAAAATCTTCAGCAAAATGATATTTGGTCTGGCGCTGTATAGCAGCCGACCGGAGCTTTCTCTGTGATTTAAATCATTTTCGTCGGACTGTTGGATCTAAAGTATGTAACGTTTTGCATATATAGGAATATTGTGATTGGTGTTAACTTCAAATGGTTATAAGTCGAACATTTTCTCAAAGTTAGATGTTACCTGAAACAAGTGCATCATTAATATCAATAATATTGTAACACTGCGGGTATTCTATCCCAGGACCTAGATGTATTAGCAATGAGTTAAAAAAATCTAATGACATTACATTTTTTCGAGCAAATCATTTTTTCAATAAAAAAATCAACCAAAACAAATATAATTAAGAATAATTTACAAACTAAACTGCAATTTAAAAAATGGTTTTTGTATTAAATGGAGGTTGAGTTTATTTTATTAATTTTTATAATAAGCTTTCACTCAAAAATATTACATTGCAAATGACACGAGCCGACTCAAACAGATGAAACTTTAGTCTCTTTATAATGACATAATGGTGTTTTCTCAGTACAGTAGGGGTTCGTGTTTCCATTGTGGTTTCTCTATTCCTCTATACAAATATTGCAACACGATATTTCGTTTCGTTTTCGGTAAGTGTTTATAATAGCCCACTGGGCTTATAGGTATTTGAATTGATCAGTTAATCCGCAGAGTGTTTGAACGATGGCTCAGCGCATATTCATTCGTGAACGAAATTCACTTGAAACTGCCATCTGCATTTTTCGGTCACTATGAACGGATTATTAAGATCCGGTGGTTGTTGTTGACCCATTCTAATGACACGATCACTATTATAATTTTAGAACATCACTATTTTGTACATCTATGCCATATTTTATTCTTCTATCTAACCATAGACATGTTCCAACAGGGCTAAGGGGGTAAACGTCAGATTGTTCATAAAACGACCAGAAGTAACGAGATAACACTAAAACGGGACAAAAAATACGAGATACCATCAGGTTTTTCAAATATTTCAAACAAATATAGACAACACTATGGTAATAGACAATTATCGATAGAAAAATAGAAATCCATGGCCATACCTTTTGCAGCATCGATTAAAGTCACCTGTTTTTGTTTTATTATGTTGCTGGTAATTATTCCTTAATTAAAATCGAAGCAGATTTCGCTTTGAGATTTGCTCTATTTCTCTACATGCATCTGCTTTTATTATTCTTTTTTTCTATTTTTATATGTACCATAATTTTTATTTTCAGTGCCTTTAAACAACTTGGATAATCTTTTTTGACAATATATATATAGATATATATATATATATATATATATATATATATATATATATATATATATATATATATATATATCTAGTTTATGATAATACTTTAAAAAAAAATAATGAGTTACGTCATGTTTATTTGAACAGAAACCTCAAACAAAAAAGAGCGAAGCAATAAATTAATGATTTTATATTTTTTAATTGAAATATAACTTTGTTTTAAAATCACTATAAATATTTTTAAATATTTATGCAGTTGGGCGAGTGAAAAATACGTAAAAAGGGTTCGAATGTAATTTACCATTGTTCAGCTGAGTTAAGAAACCATTACTAATCGCCTGAACTCTTTTCATAAATGTCGCGTTTTAGTCGTGATCTTTCAATTTTTGTTTACACTGAAATAAATATATGTTGGTTGTGAAATATCTTTTTTGTAATACATTATGAATATTATAATTATGAAAATATGTTTTACAACAAATTTCAATATAAATACGATTTGACCTAAAAAATGAATTGTAAAAATTTCGGCGGAGTGGCCGCGGCGAAGTCACGCCCAACCGGGAGCTAAGTACCTCCAGCCGGCTACGTCACTTCTAGCCTGGAGCGAATGTCTTTTCCGGCTTTGAAAAACGGGTAGTGTCAGCGATCTTTATAAATTATATGATAAATTAGAGTCTGTGCAGAAGCTGGGCTGTCAAAATCGATCAGATCAGGACAGGGCTCAGAGAGAATTTTTTAGTTGAGGATTGTTTTGTCACTGTCACTTTCTGCCCTGTGTAGTGTAGTGTTTATTCCGATAAGATAATAATTTTTGTCCTTTTTGAACCAATAACCAAATGTGAAAGTTATAAATGTTGTAAATGCGACTATAAGATTTTCAACGATGAATAACCGAATTGTGTTGGTCATTTCCATGGTGGCTATCTTCGCATCGCAAATTGACGTAAGTTCATTTTCGTTTCACTAATTGCTCATGGTAATGTCGTAAATTTGCTGGTAACTTTACATTTCGGTATTTTAATCATCATATTGTTACTACAAGCTGATAAATGTAAAGGTATATGGTACGTGGATCACATATTTATATCTTTCCGAGTTGTAGACGTTGACAATTCAAAAGTCTCGTGTTTCAAATTTTGAGTTGTCACCATTGTGTTGGATACCATATTTTCTGGAAGTTATTCAACTTTGGTTGCTCTATTTCACAAGCTAGTGAGGCCTTTAAAAAAGGTGTTCGGAAGAAAAAGTTTGTATTCAAATATAATAATTGTTAACAATTTTATATCTGGGTCATTATGCTGTGTCTCTATGGCACTAGTAATCTGTGGCAACAGTTCACTAACATTAGTATGCTTTCGCATGAGATCCACAATGGCCATTTGATCTTTATATATGTATGTATAGATATATATATATATATATAAAATCAGGTAAACTTCAACAGAACAATCCATCGAGTAGAGTACACACTTTTTCTGTCTCATCCTGCACACCTTCCAAATATTTTTGTTTCTGCTTTTAGGCTCAATCCTACGAAGACAAACGTTGCAAGTGTGTTTGTCCCAGCCCTTCGGCTGTGATAAATAGTACTCAGGGTGCACACTCCGGCCGTAAGCTTTATATAGCAAATGTCCCCCCAAATAAATGGTACAAACAAATAAAATGACTTATAGTTGCGCAGGATTTATTTGTTTGCTCAGCCAATAATGTACCTTTAAATTTCAGCAACTGCGACGGTGTCATTCTCCCTAGTGTTGGTCATGAAATCAAAGGCAGAGAGCAAGAGTTTTGTCCGCGATGTGAGTGCATTTATGAAAATCGCAACACAACTATTATAAAGGTTTGTCTATAATCTTATCTTATCTCCTCTCATGCTGATAATGTAATTGATTCTTTAGAAGAGTTATTGATGCGGCATCGTGTTAAGCAGGTGACTCACATCCCCTTAGTATGTTCATATTGTGTTCTCACTTTGCAGGTGGTTGTGATTATAGTTATTTGGGTTATAATGCTACTAGTGGTGTACATGGGCTTCCTGATTTGCTTGGACCCACTGCTGAACAAGAGAGCTAAATCTTCATATCAAGAGCATACAAACGAAGAAGTAAGAATGCATTTACTATCGCCGTGAACAGTAGTATCTGTAGTAGTATGCAGTCACAAAAATGCATTTTTATCATATAAAAATCACTTGTACTGATTGTATCATGTAAGGTTAAGAGTATGTATTGTTAAATAATTACTTTATTTGTAAACCTGTGATAAAAAGATGTGCCTTTTCGCAGGTTATCCATTTTGTGCTTGAGAAATAAATTTTAAATAATATTCTTGGTATTTCTGATTTCTATGAGGTTTGTTATCTTAATATGATATTTGGAGTATGTATGGAATTACACATCTGGCAAATGGATGATAATGGAGGTTTTGGAGCAAACAATCCTTTTGATGAATTTTAACATATTTCAAGCTGTGTCATGGCCATATTGATTTTTTATTTTTCTTCAAAGACAAAACACTTTTAATGGCGTTGAATCGCACGATCACGCAAGATAGTTTATGTTTCCAAATTTCAAAATTATATCTAAAACCTTTTTCTGCAATATTGCCAAAATCAGTTGTGCATAACATGCTAGAGCCACATTTCCTCTCGGTCAAAATCTTACAAAGCAGTTCAAAAAACTATGATTACCTGGCTAGAGTACACAGAATTTACTATTATGGTCACGCTTCTGTCTTCTAAAAAATACCATTCAATAAATGCTCAACTACCTTTGACAGTTACTTTTTGCTGAAGAATTGGGTTTTCTCTCCGTCTTCTAACCCCTTAAGGGCTTTCCAAGCCCTATGAACAGTGGTCTCAAATTGTTGGCGTATTCCTCTCGGATATTCATCCTCTCGGTATATTTCTGCTCAGGCCCTGGTCGCTTTAACTCTTGCTAGAGTTCAGTGGTAATATAACCCATATTGTAAGATGGCAAACCAAAAACAGACTTGAAAACGTCACAGAAATCGTCACAGCTATCAAGTGGGAGGATTTTCCATGTTTAAGCACAAAATGGATGATCTTTTATTATTATCGTGGAGTAATTCATTTGGTGAAGGTGTAAAACATTTCATGTTTAAGGATGATGGCTCTGTAAGTCCTGGAGGACCTGCTCATCCCATGGGCACCCGAGGAAATGTCCTCAATCGTGTCGGTCACCAACAAGACAAATGGAAAAGACAAGTCCGAGAACAGCGACGCAACATCTACGACCGTCACACTATGCTCAACTAGACGGGAACTTGATCCAATTAAGAATTTTCAATGTTTCTTTACGTATCATGTAAAGAAAAAACTGTAATTATTCAAGAGCTTGAATACACAATGATGTTTACTATTTCATTGCATTAAGAATTGATTATTCTCTGCCAAAACCTCTACTTTGGCTGAACTGTTTCATCCATCGTTGCTTATTCAACCTCTTGGACTATTTAACTTTTCTTGGTACGTAAATAAAAAATTCTTTTTTCATTAGACCTCATCAAAAAGCGAAATATATTGCTGTGATTTTAATTAAAAAATAAATTTAATAAAATTATGCGATGTTAATCCTTAAGCTGTATTTCTGCTATTTAAATTTTAAAATATTACAATTCTACTAAAAATTTAAGTACTAAGTAAGTATCTATTTGCCAATTGTATAATGTACATATTTTTAGTGAGTGTTCTTTCAATATACTGAGCATAATGAATGACTTGTTTATATTGCTAATATAAAACCAGTCTTTATAGCATAGTTACATATACCTTGCGTTGTTAAAAAGATGTATGCGAGATTTTTTTAGGGAAAAGTATATTTTTATAGCAGATTAAAGTTAAATTTACATTGAGACATCCTTTGAAATATTGATGTAAGTACCATAATAAACAATATTTATTTTTGAAAATTTGTCTAAATAAAATAATATTCCAATTCTTTCTTATTTTTGTAGTACAGGATTCTATTTTTTTTTTTGTAAAATATGTATAAACGTAGTTCACCCTAACATCTTTTTACAATAGTTGTTTAAATACAGTCAATATTTATGATATTTCTGTGCAAGACTTACATGAACTCTTGTAGCTAAAGATTTGTTTACATAAGTTAAACTCTAATAAAAGTGACTTTATGTAGAAATCTATACTAGCTACACCTGTAGTAGTAAGTGTTGAAAAAATATAATGGCGTCGCATTATTCAAGTTGTTATTCAATCTTATATTACATTTTAATATCTCATGTGCTATGCTTTTAATGTTATATAATATTCACCAAAAAATGTATATATAATTCTTTGAATTTGTATGTGAACTTATTTATTTTCATTGAATAATAATGATTTTGAAATTTCTTACTGTGTTTTTATTACGTGTCAAAGATAGAAGAACGTAAGCTAAGTAGATTCACTGTGCCTGGGGTGTCGCTGTCACTAATTCGCTGACTGTTCTTACTTGTGTGGAGCGCGGACCTGACATTGTAAAGATAAAGGAGGTGACGACACCGCATGTTAGGGTACAGAAGAATGTTTATTATATATATATATATATATATATATATATATATATATATATATATATATATATATATATATATATATATATATATATATATATATATATATATATATATATATATATATATATATATATATATATATATATATATATATATATATATATATATATATATATATATTTATATATATATAGGTATGTGTGTGTATCAGGTTGATACACAGAAGTTGGTACACATTCATAGTATGACTCACTACGTAGAACAATAGGATTTGAAACTATATAAATCTTGCCACCAATTGCTTATTGACAATAAGTACCTTTAATTAATCACATTTCTGATCTAGACACTTGATAAAATACGTGTGTAATAGTTATATGTACCGTATTTATTGTTAAAACAGTAATAGTTATAATTTTATGAGACAGTTTATTTTATAACTCGGTTGAATTTGCCTTTAATATTTCAAAAGTATGAGTCACACGTGAGCGTTATATTTTGTTGGATTTAGTTTGAGCGGATGAAAATATGTATCCATAGAAAATGTAATAAAGAAAATCCAATACTAATATGCTATCTTGTATTTTTTATATTCGCTGGTGAAACCGCCAGATCAGCAGCGATAAAAATTAACAGTGGTGAACAAAGTATCGGTATAAGGACTCCCCAGAAATGGTTTACAAAATTTAACCCATCGGTATACCAGCCACCATATCTTGGCGGCTAAGAATATTTTACATTGGCATATCAGCTGCGGTTTGTAGTTCATATTATAAAGATACTTTTGCGTAATATCTACAAATCAGCAAATAAATTTGTTATTATTTTTATACAGATTTGTTTGCGGCAGTTGACCAAAGATATCCCTGTAAGGATAGAATTTTCTTTTTGTTTAAATTATCAACTAAAATCAGTTAAAATTCAAAAATTTACATCATGATGTTTTACTGAGTTATTTTTTCAAGTTTTCTTGTCAATTTATCACATTTCTGATCTAGACACACGATAAAATATATGCGTAATATTTATATGTACAATATTTATTAGTAAAACATTAATAGTTATAATTTTATGAAACAGTTTATTTTTAAAACTCAGTTGAATTTGAATGCCTTTGACGTTTCAAAAGTATGAGTCACACATGAAGATTATGATTTTTTATACTGATTTATACCAACAACAAAAAAACAATCTGTGATTGCGAGCTACTTTTTTTGCATTTAATTATTTTATTATTTCTATGTTTGTTCTCGTTTTATCAGCTGCAAAATATTAGCGCGTCATTGTTTGACAAACCATCTCGCCTTCCCTCCGGGTGGGGCAACTTTTTTACTTTTTGTGATACATTCAATTAAAATATTTGCATACTGATATGCGGATGGGTTAAAAAAGTAGAATGCATTATTGATGATAATCCCCATTCAGAACGCCCTGTCAATTTTGACAACGACGTTCCCTAAAGTTTATGGATTATGAGCCATAATTAACAGTTGATCATATTGCAGAAATAATGGATTCATCTCATCGAATAGTCTTTGGTCACAAAAAGTTAATTGAATTACTCATTGAACTGTTCAGAACTTTTATCTTATACAAACATATCCATCTGATCTCCGTCAGCTTCTCTTGAAAAATGGATGTGGTCTTCGTATTTTAATATCAATCTGTATGTACTTTGAACTGTTTTTAGTGCTACATATTACTACAGACAATTATATCCCACCGTCCATTATCTTTTAATTTGGTTGTACTCTTCATACCTCAATACTAATCTATCGATTCTAAATAGGTCAAACTTTTGAAACAAAAAAAGTTGTCGAGCTTAAATAATTTCCTTAGCATTGTTTTCATTTAACAAAGGAAACATAATTTTTTTTTTCTCTAAAACATTATTTATCCAGAAAGCTATTTTTTTCCAAAAGGCTGTCAATTTGTCAGTGGATGTCAAAAAATCTTTTCTTCCTTGAATACTGGCATTAACGCTATTCAAGTAATTAAAAAAAATATTAGCTAAATATGCCATTTTAGCACCAGATATCATTTAGAAGACATTGTACAAAATCATCCATACCTTTATTTTGGAAAAAGGTCACCAATTCATTCTTAAGTTCCACCACCTCACTTCAGTGTGCAAAAGTAAACATTTGTACTTGACTTCAATAGATGTGCCGTTTTTTTATAACACATGTTTTTAAAGGTGTCAATTTTATGTAGTTATTTACAACTTTGTCTAGTACAGATTTTAATACAAGTGGTAACGTTTTGGACACTAAGTTTTCTCTGTGCAAAAAGCAGTGTAGATATAAAACAGAGTTTTTTTCTTGGTAAGGGCCACAAACCCTTTCAATGAAACTACCATTGATGGGGCGCCGTCTGTACAAATTCCTACACTTATGTGTCTTCCATGATATTTTCAATGATATTGTTCTTAGTATGATGATCAAGAATCGAAGATATCCTGTCCTGTTGAATGCTCGGTAAGCTCCTTGCAGCATAGGAATTGATTCACTATTTTACTATCATTCATGAAACAAAATAATCCTGGCAACTCAAATCGCACAGTCAATGAGGCAACATTAAATTTAGATTTTCATAATTTCGCGGAGCACTTGCAACAAGCTCGCGTAACACCAGTGCGATTTACTAAAAAATGTGATTATTTTCAGAATGAAAATGATCAGAATGAAAGAAGGGTACAGGGGCTAACAACCGCCCTGATCTGTGTTTTTTGTATGAGCTTTTCAAGTTTAAAATTTAGCACCTAGAGATTGACCTTAAGTGGTTGAACTCAAGTTAAAATTATTAACATTGACGCATGGGAAACTGGAGTAGGACCTTAGAATACATGGTATATGAGGATGAAGGATAAGACTGAATTTTTACAATATATATATATATATATATATATATATATATATATATATATATATATATATATATATATATATATATATATATATATATATATATATATATATATATATATATATATATATATATATATATATATATATATATATATATATATATATATATATATATATATATATATATATATATATATATATATATATATATATATATATACACAGTTAAAAACTACTAAATTTGTTATATTCACCCCAAAAACCATTCTACAATGTCTGTATATTGTCTTTACCTTCTATACCTTTTTTTTTCATCAGATATCCTCTTATAACATTTTGAGTGTGTCCAAATACTTGTTCACAAATCTGGATTATCTCCAATTATTGGAATTATTTTTCATATTATTTTTTGACAACTCAATAAAGATGAAGAAGAATATGGAAGTCTGTAGGCTGGTTTAAGTAATAACTTAACACACATGTAAAAAATAAAAGAGTTTCTGCTCAACAAAAAGCTTCTTTCAATCTCACCAATAGATTGGCTGTCCAAACTTAAAACACAGTAAGGGATATTTGTTTTGTAGTTTTTTTTTTGTATTTTTGCACTAAGTAGAACTACTTAGTCCAAAAATTTAGTTCATATATATATATATATATATATATATATATATATATATATATATATATATATATATATATATATATATATATATGTATAAATTTATACACTTGGGCCTCGTATAGGACGGTTTTGAATAACACTGTTTAATATAACATGAATGTATAAATTGTGTGCTATTTTTTGTACAACACTCTTTTCATAACTAGGTTTCATGAAAATTAAATGAATAAAAAAAAATCTACTTGAAATTGTTTCAATATTGTTTCTGAATCCGCTAAAGAAAAAAAACAATCAACTTTAAATTCTTTTTGGAAAAAGCTGTGACCAGAAGTAGTCTCCTCAGAAAATGTTTTTACCATCAATAGAAGATGAATACCTGAGGACAATAAATATTTGTCGTGGTATTGGAGGTGAAGGTTTTAATGAAATGGAAATTCACGATATTAAATAAATATTCGAGAACCACTCGTTGAACGAAGAAGAATTCATCGATTTTTTTAATGAATCTACCACAATTAATGACTCAGAAAGCAATTGTAGCAAGGTAGCTACTTGTTTTATATTAAAAACAATAAATCAGGCTTGAAATTGGCAATTAAATTAGATTTTTTTTATTGAATAGGATCCTATAATGGAAAGAATTTCGAAATTTAAGAGGGAATTACAACAGATTTTGGAACCTTTGGAAATACATAAAGATTTATACACTAAGGGCAGACAATAGCTTATTACCAAATTTTTGAAGGCTAAAACCACAAGAAATTCAGAGCCCTCCTACAATGATGAAAACTTACAACTGATCTCGAAAAAGAGTAAAACAAATAGAATTATTCTAAATGATAGCGATGATGAATGAATGGTACATTTTATTTTTTTACATCAATAAACTTAATGTGAACATCCTTAAAAGAAGAAAAATGAATTCTGTACAAAAAAATAATAATAAAGAAAACCATCCATATATAAAATACATGATTACGATTAAGAGAAATTATATTATGTGTAATTATTAAAGTTATTTTTTATCAATATATATATTTTTATTGAAAAAATTGAAGTACATTTTTATACAAACTATGAATTATTTTTATATATTTCTAATTTATTTTGGGTAATTTTACACTCTTATACAGTGGAACCTCTCATAACAAGTTTAATTTGTTCCAGCATCTTACTTGTAAAGCAAAACATTTTTTTCATATTATTTTTTTAATGTTTATTGAAATAAAATTACGTTTAAATTGTTAAGGAATGTAAAAACAAAATGTAAATTAAAATATAAACTTATGATAAATAATTAATCCCTTTTAACTAGAAAACTGTTTTAGGACATTTGTTTTTGCCGACGCTTCAATATTTGTCGAAAATGTGTCACAGCATTATCATTGAATAAACTTATAGCGCGAATGGCCACCTCTTTATTAGGGTGATGCTTCTTAATGTACGATGCAATAGTTTCCCATACTTTCAGCATTTCTCTTATTGTGCTAGAAGATTGTTGCTCCGCTACTTCCTCCTCCTCTATTAACAAACTCTTCTCCATAATTTCTTGCTGCGAAACATGATGCAACTACATAAGCTCTTCAGTGGTCAGCTCTTGGCTGTACTCTTTCACAAGCTCTTCAATATTTTTGTTATCCACCTTGAGTCCCATGATATTGGCTAATGACACAATCTTGTTGACTGTAGACTTCTACAGTTACTGTTTCAAAATCACATTTGACAACATTCTCTGGCCAAAGTTTTTTCAAGCAGATGTGAAGGTCCTCTTGGTAAACCTCCTTCCCAAGCCGCGAAAGTCCCGGTTCACAAGTGAATGTCGTGAAAAAGGGACTTGTCCTTCCTCTGTTACTTGTTATGCGAAACATCGCTCGCCAAGGGCGTAACTTTAAAAAAAATGCTTGTTATGAAAATCACTCGTTATAAAAGGTGCTCGTTATGAGAGGTTCCACTGTATTTATTTAATATTACCCTGGACTGGTCACGGAAGCGCAGTAGCGATTACCTTGCCTTGATGTAAGTAACAATCAAGATAACACTGTGTCAATACAATGCAGTGTCTATGCACCATCGGGTGCGGTTGGGTGCGGATAAGGTTACAACAATATATATACATACAAACACACATATACACCCAACTTTAACAAAAGGAGATATTTGAAAGTTATGGAAATATTACATTAATTTGTTCAAAATATTTTTATAATTATAATCTTCAGATAATTAACCAAAATAATATAAATATCAAATCATTCAAAGCTCGTAAATATTTAGCATTAAGGGGAATGTATTGCATTTTTTAGTTATGTCATGAAGAAATTCAACACTATCATAGAGAGGGCTGTCAAAGAACGTACGGTCCAATGTCTCTTTGTCACCTTTACACGAGCAGATAGGCGAAGCAAAGATACCAATTCTCTCTAAGTGTGAAGCAACAAGACAGTGCCCAATTCTCATTAAAGAGATGTTTAATTTTTACAAAGGTCGAATGGGAATAAAGCGTTGGGCGCTCCTATAATGTAATCCAGATGGAGAATCCTGCCAGAACATCGTCCACTCAGATCTAATATTTTGAACTATGGCAGGAATGAAATCATCAGTAGGAAGGAAAAAGGAATGAGGGATGATTCCACTAAGACGTGCCTGGTTTGCCAGAAGATCGACACTTTCTTTTCCTGGAGTTCCAATATGTGATGAGATCTAATAAAGCGTAATTGTAAAATCACTTTTGGATGCAATAATTTTTTTAAAATTAGTTCACATATCAGTTTGACATAACTATCTTTAACGCAAGATTTCTACTTTCTGTTAGAATTAGAGAATCTGTAAATACCACTGTGAGAGGAAACTTAAGATGGATAATTTCTATTAAAGCCTTCTTTAGTGCAGTGCACTCTGCAGTAAAAACTAAAGAATTGGAAGGGAGAAAAGTCTACAAATGCAGCATGTGGTGCAGCTTTTTTAAATTCCAAATGGACATCTGGAATAAAAAAGCTGCACCACAACGTTGAGAAGATTTAGACCCATCAGTGAATACAAATGTGTGTTCCGGCCATTTTCTTCTATGATTGATAAGAACACATAGTTATTACCACAAGGATTCAATTGAAAGAAAAAATTATGGATACTTATATTTTGTTCTATTTAAGGGTTATATATTAGTACACTAAATGGAGTACAAAATATTGTTAAGTTATCCCTTTGATGAATTGCACAGACTGACGAAATGGCTTTGGGTAAGTCCCCACTATAATAATTTTTTGCTTTGTGTTAGATTTGTTTGATTTTTTTTATTTTTTTTTAACCTTTCACATTTGTGTTTCAGTCTTATTAACCTTAATCCCATATCCTAAAATGAGTAACGGAAATTACTCATCGGGAATATTATATATATGACTTATCTAATATATTTTAAAATCAATAAATATATTTATTTATTTACATATCTTGTAACATATTTCTAATCGATTATTTAGCAGTATTTATTTAAGAAAAATAAAACGGCTTTTTAATCCGAGTTAAACCGAATTTTTCCATAGAATTCAAGTTTTTTCTATTATTAGTTTTATAAATTTAGTGACTTAGAATGCCACCTGAGGGCATCAATCCCCCGTGTCTCTTCTTCCAACCCCGAGGATTCCGACGCCCCGGAAGGCCGCTGACGACCATTCACCGACTATACTCAGCGGAACTTCGAGACGCCGGACTGACCTGGGAGGAAGCCAAGGAGATGGCGCATGACAGAGTGACTTGGAGACGACTCGTGTTGGCCATTTGCTCCACCTAGGGAGCGAACATGGATAGAAGAAGAAGAAGAAATATAGTGACTAGGTGTAGATACATAAAAAAAAACGTTGTCAGTACCTATCTTCTAGAATTGAACCGGAAACCATCTTTTTCGTGATAAAATCTAAGCAGTGTTCCCCATCTGCGGTGTGCTATCATCTATGCTTTGCCATTCGCAGGGGTTGTGTGTCTAGATCGTGTTGTTGTTGTGATGATTATTATTAGTGTTTTTATACAAGGTAACTGATGACTGCGATGCCACTGTTTTACGTCTAATATTAATTGATTCATTTTTAGTAATTTCGTGATCGGGTCCTAGCATTATAGTGTGTAATATTATTCTGCGCATAGCTGTCTAGGTGGCAGATAGATGGGATATAACGTCATTTGCCAAGATGAGATATACCTTTTGTGATTGTATTTGAACTGTTTAGCAATAATATATAAAGTGATTTTATTTTAAGTAAATGCGAACGTTTTACAAACAGGATAATGCCAATCCAGGCTCCACAATGGACCGACTTTCTCACATGTCCTATTTGTTGTCGAGAATTCGGTTCTACTCCCCGGAGTCCTATAAGTTTGGGATGCGGACACACAGTATGCAAACTTTGCCTCAGTCATCTCCATCGGAAACAATGCCCTTTCGATCAGGTAAATATTAAGTATACTTATAACCTTTGAACTTCTGCTTACGCCGTTTCTGTAACTGTACATATTGTAATTTGAATTGGAGCGAACTACCCACATAATTTTATCATTTCATCATATTTTATTGGTGACATCTAATAATGTAATACTTACTCTTTATACAAATTAATTGATTGTGTATGACTCGTAGAGTCCTATAAGTAGTTTTGTTGTAGGTAGGTTTGTAAATGTCCCATACATATGGCACATTTCAACTTCAAAACATTTTACACTTATCACATACACATTCATATGGTAATTTAAAAAATAGAAACAAAATAATCCCTATATATTATTTTTTGTGTAGGTTATTGTGAATGACTCAGATTGTTCTAGAAATTTTGACTCGGCAAATTACTTAGACAAAGAGTGATTGTGTATTGTTTTGTAGGTTAGGTATATAACCATAAGTTAAGTGATAACATACTGAACAGGAATTTTATACTAGACGTTTGTAATTTGAGATCCCTATGCTGACCATGCTATCTTGAAGTTAATTATTCTTAATTTTGAAGTGGATATGTATGCATACGTATAAGTGTCTTAAATTTTGCTCAGTGATTGAGTCTATGATTGTATGTGTGCGTAAATGTTGTATGCCTGGAATTATTCATTGGAGAATAACCATATTACAGTTAAATTCTATTGCTTGAGTATTTACTTTTCTATTTGTTCTGTGAGATGAATTCAATGTGAAAGTATACTGGTAAAAAATAATTATTGTCGTAAATTACAATTGACATCTAATACTTTTCAATCTTGATTTTTTGTGCGTCTTCAACGGTGTTTTATTCCTAATGGTTTCCTCTGGAGTTATACGCTTCTTGAATGTTGGTGTGTTATCATTTCAGACTACAATAAACACGGACATAGAAAATTTGGTTGTCAACACCGCCCTCCTCCAGCTGGTAGGGGTGCCTGCCCCTGCACAGCCATACCACCCGCCTGCCATCAGAGCCCTCTCAGAAGAGGAGAGGCGGTGTTATGACATGAGCATTCAGTGCATCGAGGAGCTGGCCCACTACCTTAAATATGTTGGAAATGGTAAGCCCTTTTTAACTTATACCCAATTACATTTTTAACAAAGTTGCAGGGCTGTTTTTCATCTTTGTTAGTGTTGAGAGAAGTTTTGGTGACACATATTTGCTTAAATTCTCTGTTTCTGTTAATATGTGTGTTAGCTATATAACCTAAGAGTTACTATTGACACAGCATTAAACTTGTTGGAAATTGCATGCCGTTTTAAATTTATACCCAATTACATTTTTAACAAAGTTGCAGGGCTGTTTTTCATCTTTGTTAGTGTTGAGAGAAGTTTTGGTGATACATATTTGCTTAAATTCTCTGTTTCTGTTAATATGTGTGTCAGCTATATAACCTAAGAGTTACTATTGAGACAGCATTAAACATGTTGGAAATGGCAACCCGTTTTTCACTTATACCCAATTACATTTTTAACCAAGTTGTGGGGCTGTTTTTCATCTTTGTTAGTGTTGAGAGAAGTTTTTGTGATACATATTTGCTTAAATTCTCTGTTTCTGTTAATATGTGTCAGCTATATAACCTAAGAGTTACTATTGAGACAGCATTTAACATGTTGGAAATGGTAACCCGTTTTTCACTTATACCCAATTACATTTTTAACCAAGTTGTAGGGCTCTTTTTCATCTTTGTTAGTGTTGAGAGAAGTATTAGTGAGACATATTTCCTTAATTTTCTATTCCTGTTAATACGTGTGTCGGCTATACGACCTAAGAGTTACTATCGACACAAGTATAAATTGGGGATGATAAAAGAGTGATCTCTATTGATATTCTATGAATCTACTCCACCGTAAAACTGACTATCTATTTTTCACCTCCGCATAAATGATTTGTTGAGTGTAATCCGTTTTTATTGACACATTTTTTTTTGTGTTCTAATCAATCGATGGTCTACATGCTTGTAAGACAACAATTGAAGAGCCATCATAGGTTAATCATATATCCACCTCTTTCTGGACGTATTCTCTTACTGAAATATTTGCATCCTTTTTGGCAAATTTTTCAAAATAGATAAAATGTCAGACTTTTTTTTTTAAACTAATGTACCTCTGGCCTATAATAAGTATATATTTTCCTATTGCAAAATAATTATAATGCTCCAACTATTAGTTCCATGACAGCTCTATATTATTTAGATCATACCCACTTAGAGAACATCAACAATAACTCCATTCTAATTGCATTAATTTGTTTTGGTTTTAATATAATTTTTACCTTGCTCAATGTAATTTATAACACTGTCCTTATCATTCACCGCTTGCTTTGTGTAAGACTACTTAAAACTACTTCACGATACCATTTTTATTTTTTTTTTTAATATATTTTTTTTTAAGTTTTAAATTCTTTTGCATTAACAAAATAATATAATTACAAGTACAAAAAAATATTAATACAAAAAATAATCCCACAAATGCATGGCCTGTGTGTGGGTATACATTATATTTTAGGTTATAGTAAAGGGCACTGGCAAGAATACAATAGATATTATCAGAAATAAAATTAGATTAAAAGTGCCAATATACTTACTTCAAATATTTATTTTTAACAGAAAACAAAAAATCAATATAATTTTTTTTAAAGTGTGATTTTCATCATAAGTTTTCGAACTGTTTCTAAAGGCTTTAAATGACTATTGAATGCTCCCCCCATCCAATTATTCCATAATAAAGAGATGACTGTACAAGTGCATGATGTACCATTTTGTTGGTATTAGGATGGACATAACTAGACCAACGTTTGAAAATATATGTCAAATACCTGAATTGGTTGTCATTTTTTTCTATGTGCTTTGTCCATTTGAGTTAACAATCTAATGTTACACCCAGAAATTATGTCAACTTTTCAGTTTTCATTTTTACACAGCTATTACATATGTCAAGGTTACAATTTTTTTGTGAAACATAATGTCAAGATTCAATGAAGTTTCGAAATAAGCATTCCCTCTAAGTCAACTATAGACTCATCGGGTCAACTATGCATAGAGTGAACGAAGAATGATAAGCGGCGTGTTTTATAACCATACAACAAAATTAACAATGCTTTTAAAATTCAAAATAGATTTAATTTATTTTTATTTCTATTTAGGACTTGAAATAATATTATTTAGGTGATATAAGGTTAAGTGTGCTCGACCTCTTCAAAAATAGTATTATTATTGAAATTGCAAATATGAAGAAGATTTACCAAGTAGAATTTTGCACTAAATAAATAATGAAACATCTAAATATACCCTGAGAATAATGAGCAAATGGAATTGTGAGTATGTTACAGAAGA
This sequence comes from Brachycentrus maculatus, assembly GCF_059751285.1. Lineage (NCBI taxonomy): Eukaryota > Metazoa > Arthropoda > Insecta > Trichoptera > Brachycentridae > Brachycentrus > Brachycentrus maculatus. The sequence continues at coordinate 926,499 of NW_028280906.1, forward strand.
AAAAAAAACATTTTTATCTTTATTGACAGTACTCTAGTAAGTAAGTAAAGGAAAAAATGCTTTAAATATATTTTTAGTTATTTTGATACATTCCTAGCCTCAATTAAATAACTGTAAGTCTGATTTGCAGTCAAGTCACTGATAACAATATTGTCTGTTGTTTGTTGTTATAAACAGATATTTGTGATGTCTAATCAAGCATAATAAAGATGTGAGTAAAAAATGTAAAAATAATATATTTTGATAGTAATTCTTTTTATATGAATAATTTTCAATTGTATTAAAATACGGATTTCACCTTCAATGACCTTTGGCAGTATATCGCAATAACTTAAAGTCTTTCCTGGAAATAACTACTATGTAAGACCTCTTACCTTTTGTGTACTAAATATTACTAGCTTTATACAATGTAACCTATACGTTATTTACATTATTTTTTATTTTTTAACCTTTTCATAGCCGCAAATTAATTACGGCGCAGTGTTCATTAGGCCAAGTATTTTTTTGTGAAATTAAAGGTTTCTAAAAAAAATTGTTGTGTTTATAAAATTATAATTTACCAATTATTATGTCCCGCATCGATTGTTAGAGTTTTATTATCGAAGTTAAACCAATTTCAAATTTTCATTGTCAGACAGGGGTTGTCACACTGAGTCACACACGCATGTTTTTATAATACAGAGATATCTGGTCTCTGGCAATATTTGATTAAATTAATAATTTGATTAAATCAATTCTTTAACAAAAGTCAATTATCTTACAATATAATCATTTTATTTGAATGACAGTCTTATTGAATTTTGCCCTAAACCTTTTATGCATTTTGAATAAATTTTTACTTTTTCATGTCCTCATTCTGCCCTCTGTGGGCTTTGCATCCCAGAGGGATGATACTGCCCTCTTTGATTCGCAATGGCGTTTTCCTGAGTTATCGTGCCATTAGCACTTCTTGCCAATGTGTCCATCATCTAGGATGATGTGATGATATTGTGTTTATGCCGTACCGCAGTCGTCAGTACGTGTTAATCGGGTTGATAAGTAGCAGGCTGTGTCCCATTATTATTTGAGGGTTTCGCAAATTAATGTAGCTCCTTTATCCAATCAAGTTTTCGATTCAAGGTATCATTTGGAATCAGGGCTGGTAATGAGAAAATGGCTGGGCTGAAAGTACATTGCCGAATAATGGTTGTCTTCTTTACTGTTAGATGTGTTATGGTGATCATTCTAAGAATATAATAAAAATGTCATTCTTATTTCTTTAGGTGGACTAAATGCGAAGAAGCTGTCCAAACCAATGCAGAGAAAGCTGGTGACCCTGGTCCAGTGTGCTCTCACAGAAGAAGAGGGAAGGGGTCGGGCCTACCGAGCTGCACGGTCTCTCGGAGAACGGGCGGTGTCCGAACTTATTTTGCAACATCAGGTAATATGAATGCAACAACTGGCTTGGAACGTATTCTAGAATTTTTTGACTTATGTGTGGTCGCAAATCCTGGAAAACACTTATCATTCGTAAACAGAATACCATATTTATGATTGATAAATGTCAGAGTAACTTGCTTCATCATTAACAACAGTTACTATGGAATGTGTGAATAATAAACTTTAGCCATGTGTCTCCGAGCACCTATTTAATTGTTCTGTCATCTATGAATGTAATACAATCTTTGGTGATTGCGAATTGGGAGTAGTTAAGGGAATCTGTGGTGCCGCAATTGGAGTTTAATTTGGAAAAATCTCATTTTTACTGATATTTTTATTTCAAATAATCCATATCGACCCTTTTTTGGTTAAATTATGTAAATATACTTTTCTTTTAGTAAATCACAAAAAAGTGACAATTATTTAAATTTTTAAAAAAAAATTTCATTGAGATTCTCAAACGATTTTTCTACTCCAAAATGCAACACCAAGCAATTTCATCAAAACTTCAAATATTTGGCAATCAAACATTTCAATAAATTCCCTAGAGAAATAAAAAAATAGATGATATAAAAATACTTTAGAAAAATATTAAAGCTCTATACCTATAAATCTTGAAAAAATATACAAAAAATTACTATTATATCTTTTATTATTTAACATTAAACCACGAGTGTAAGTCCCTCTCCAAGCACAAGAGCACAGTCTCTTTTATGGAGAGGCACAGCGAATTGAAATATAAAAGTTCTTCATATGTATGAATGATTCAAATGTATTATGTTATAAATAAAAATGTAAATTTATTAAATAAATAAAAAATAAAAAAATTTTGAAATAAATATATGTGTGATCTACATTTATATTTCAGATCATGTGTTTATCTATTTTGGGCAAGTTTACTGAAATAAGATTATCTTTAATAAACTAGCATATACCATGTCTGGAGACTTGCTGAAAAAGAATCAGTATATTTGTATTACAATAACAGTTATCATATATTTTCTTTAGACTTACGACTGTAATTTAATTTATTGATTAGGCATTTAATTTATAGAACTCCATTTTAATTGATGTATTTAATGTTAAATCAAAAACGGTTTTTTTGAGCCTACTCAGTTGTATTTTACAGTTTAAAAAAAAAACACAATCAATTTTGTGACAATTGTTTCGCTAATGGCATTTTCAAACAAATATGAAGATTAAATGGACTGATGGTCCTAATATACTTATACAATTCTAGGTACTTAGGTAATAGTTTTAATAGGTTATAGTTTATATAAACTTAGGTAATGGTTTATATAAATCCTTAATAATATTTAAGTCATGTATTGGAGCCAAATAACAATAACCTATTAAAATATTATCAACAATTATTTTTAGCTGTAAAACATTAATTCCCTCACAATTTTTTGACAATTATTTCGCCATTACTAGGCGAAACAATTATCACAAAATTGATTTTTATCTTTTTTTAAACAGTAAAATACCACTTAGTAGTCTCAAAAATCAGTGTTTGAATTAACAGTTAAAACTTAAAACTGTAGTTTAGTCCTATACTGCACTTAAAAATTTTCCATGTGACCACCTAGTCATACTCAATTTAAAATTTAACAGTAAATATACTATACGTATACTTATATTTATTTTCTGGTAAACAAATAATCTATTGACATGGCAATTGTGAGAGAATTGAAATTTTTGATATTTTAATTGATCTGTATATTACGACTAGATAGCAGTTTTACTTTTGCACCAGGTACTTTTCTTTCTTGCAAAGGTTGTGCATTTTTCTAATAATTTTTATAACAAGGTCAAGTTCAACTACCATTCTAGGTGACTTCTTGTATTGTAGTACTGACACAGCAAATATTTTTTTCTTCCTATTTACTGTTTAATTTTAAATTGAGAATGTACTAGGTGGTCACATATGTAAATAGGAAAAAGTAATGGAAAAAATGCAAAGGTTGTGCATTTTTTTTATTAGTTTTTATAACGAGGTCAAGATAAAATGCCATACTAGGTAACTTTTGGCATTATAGTGCGGACACAGCAAATATTTTTTTCCTATTTACTGTTTAATTTTAAATTGACTATGTACTACATGGTCACATATGTAGATAGGAAAAAATCATGAAAAAAATGCAAAGGTTGTGCATTTTTAAAAAAATGGTTTTTATAACAAGGCCAAGTTTATTTGCCATACTGGGTAACTTCTGGTATTGTAGACAAATGTTCTGGTGTTGTAGACAAATTCTGTACAGCAATTTTTTTTCTTCTATTAGCTGTTAAATTTTAAATTAAGTATGACTAGGGGGACCACCTATATATGTAACTAGGAAAAATCATTTGAGAGAAGAAGAAAATTCATTACATGGAAGGTTTTTTTAAGTGCAGTACGGGGTTAAGTTAGTACGGAGTTTATGTATTAAATGTTAAATCAAACGCTGATTTATTGAGTCTACTAAGTTGTATTTTATTGTTTAAAAAAACACATGAAAATTAATTTACTGACAATTATTTCGCCTAGTTATGGATTTTCAAACGATTGTGAAGATTAAATGGACTGACGAACCTTATATAGCTAGACAATTCTAGGCACTTAAGTAATAGTTATAACAGGTAATAGCTTACATAAACTTAGGTAATAGTTTATATAAATCCTTAATACAAATACTTAAGTCATGTATTGGAGTCAAATAACACTAACCTATTATAATATTATCAACATTTGTCTTAAGCTATTAAAATTATTACCGGTCTTACAATACCATGTCAATAAATTCTTCATTTCCTTGAAAATGAATATAAGTATACGTACCTACATGCCCCATTAACTATTGTTGTCTCCCGTAAATTATTACTGCACATGTTAAAACTATTACCTAGTATTTTATAGCTTTATAAGGACCGTCAGTCCATTTAATCTTCACATTCGTTTGAAAATGTCATAACTAGGCGAAACAATTGTCACAAAATTGATTTTTATGTGTTTTTTTTAAACAATAAATAAACTCATAGTAGACTCAAAAAAATTGGTGTTTGATTTAACATTTAATACATAAATTAAAATGGAGTTCTTCAAATTAAACGCAAAATCTATAAATAAATGCTTTTACTTTTATTCTAGCGGTTGATATGATAAAATATTGCATTCACTTGTGCAGTCAGAATGTAACTAAGATAAAAACCCATCTATTTTCTACTGTTTCCATACTTTAAAGTAGAATTGCTTTCATGCCTCCCAGTCTATTATTTTGCTTATTAACACATTTTGGACGGGTGTTTTTCATGCCCGCGGACCGCCGGTGACGGGATTTGATGATTACGTTCATATAGTTAAGATCTTAACAAAGAGATTAGTACATAATATTCATATAAAAACATTAAATATGTTATTCCTTCATTTCTAACTTTGAAATGAGGCCGTAGCAGAAGGTAAAAAAATACCCTTTACGTCCTTAAGTATCAATCGACCAAACAGGTAGAATTACCTTTCCTGTCCATAGTGTATTAATACAAACATGTATATATTTTTTTTCCATACAGAATCCTCAACAGTTGAGTGCAAATCTTTGGGCTGCAGTACGGGCCAGAGGATGCCAATTTCTGGGTCCAGCCATGCAAGAAGAAGTATTAAAACTTGTATTACTAGCTTTAGAAGATGGTTCTGCATTATCCAGAAAGGTGAGCTTAGTTTCAACATATTTATATAATCCAAAGGTATATGTTTACCTCATTTTTTATTATAATAAACAGGACACCTGTCGGTGAAAGGAAAGGAAGTAGTTTCAAATTGTAATATTAAATTAGGAATAAATTATGTTTCAGTTATGTTGTAAATGATTTTCTCATATATACGATAAGTGCAATGCACATTTCACATTCAGTTTTTTAAATTAATAGTAGCTGATAGTGACATTAATACAAGCTCTTTTCGGAAGTATACAATAGCCTTGAATTCCACAATTCAATCATAAAACATATATTGTTGGTATGTTAAAAGCTTTGTTAACTTTGTGGCATGATAATAACACTCCTTATTATTCACAGTATTCAGTATAATATCACTTTTAAGTGGTATTACACCATGTGAATGATGAATGATACGGAAAGTGTTATATGTATATTGTTGGTTTCATTATGTAAGGATGACTTGTTGGCTGTGTTTAATGTTTGGTTGTTATAAAGTTGAAATGTTTGTATTGCAGGTATTAGTGATGTTTGTTGTGCAGAGACTCGAACCACATTTCCCACAGGCTTCCAAAACAAGCATCGGTCACGTAGTCCAATTACTGTACCGCGCATCATGTTTTAAGGTAAATTGTTATATTACACACCTCTTGATTATAATTGTAAAATTTAATAAATTTTTTTAAATGTGTAAAAAGAAGGTACAATTTTTAAGGTTTAAAAAAAAACACAAAATTTTGACAGTAGTATGTCAAATATAATATTTTCTAAATCAAGTTATATTACAAATAAACTTTTTTGTGGTTGTGATCACTTCCCATTATATATTTTTTAATTGTAAGTGGTTGGCTGTTTTAATTATAGCATTTTTGGGTGAAAGTCAAATTGTAAACTTGTAGGTGTTTTAAATAAGAGGTATAAATGGCACAAAACAAAGTACCTCTCAAAACTCAACAGTTTTAAGAATGTCTCAATATTTACTAATGAACCAAGTGACCGTTAACATTGTCGTCCTTTGTGGCCGATTAGTTATTTTGAACAGTTGAACAGTTGAATCGCATCTTCAAGTCTATAATATATCACTTTATCGCTTAGAGTTCACGGGCAGGACGAATCGCTTTTGTATAGAGCTTGGATTCAATTCTAATGACATCCACGGAAACAGTTAAAATAATAATGCTAAATCACTGAACTTAAGATATGTAAGTTAGGGACAGGTTGTTAACCCGATGGTTGCCAGAGACGAGATATCTCGGCAAATGGCGGAGTGCCCGTATGGCCAGAGACGAGATATCTCGTCAGTACTTTTGATGACGTATTACTCCGCAGTTTTAACTCATATTGACAATCTGTCAAAAACGGAACATACATTGCCATCAGTTGAAGTTGTCACAAAATATTTTATAAAGTTTTTAAATACTTTTAAGTGATTTATCGGTATCACTTTCAGCTGACAGTTGACAGATGTCATTAGGGCTACCACTCAAACCACTTGAAATATTGATTATTTTAATCGATTGTTTTCAACGCCAGGGGTTTTTATTTTGCTCAATTTTTTTGTGTTTTTCTTATTATTTTAAAATATTCCATTGATAAATAATAGTTGTGTGTTAATATTAAATTTAATAAAAACTTGCGTGTGCGACTTAGTGTGACAACCCTGAAAATTTGAAACTGGTTTAACTTCAAGAATAAAACTCTAACAATCGATGCGGGATATAATATTTGGTAAGTAAATTATAATTCAATAAAAACAACAAAAAAAAAAATCTTTAGACAACTTTTTTTTTTCAAAAAAATACTTGGCCTGTTGAGCACTGCCGCGTAATTTATTTGCGGCCATGAAAAGGTTAATATGATGGGTTAATATGAACTTAGAAATTGTCATTTGCGTCATAGAATGTGTGTATTTTATTGGGGGTATCTTATTTCCTTGGCCAGGTATCGAAGAGAGAGAGTGACTCGTCACTGATGCAGCTAAAGGAGGAGTTCCGCACGTACGAGGCTCTGCGGCGCGAGCATGATGCGCAGATAGTGCAGATCGCCACAGAGGCGGGGCTGCGCATCGCGCCTGACCAGTGGAGCGCACTGCTGTATGGAGACACGGCTCACAAGTCGCACATGCAGAGCATCATCGACAAGCTGCAGACGCCGCAGTCCTTTGCGCAGTCTGTGCACGAGCTTGTTATCGCCATGCAGCGCACGGGCGACCCGGCATGCGACCTGCGCCCACACCTCGAGTGCCTGGCCGATATCGACCCCAGTCCGGGTAAGTCTCTTTCCCACCTTTCACTGATGCGCCAATACACTCAACAATACACTGTTTCCAGGAATATCATACTATGCATATAGTGGGGTCTGTTCATCATTCCTCACTATTTGTGCTTATGCGTATTCACGGATGGTATTCATTTTGTTATTGTAGTAAATTTATGATCAAATATAACATTTCTTTACATTATCAAAAATTCAATTCAATTTTACTTTACAAGTATTTGGTATTTGTGCAAATGTATTTAAGAAACAATTTTGATTTCATCAATTTTAACGGAATGAATACCAACTCACAGAGAAGATGTAGAAGTGAGTGAGAAGAAGTGAACAAAGCGTCCTTGAAGGAGTAGTTTACAAAAATGGCGTTGTATAATTTATCCAAAATTATAATTATTATAAATATTAAACAAAAAAAATACTTAAAAGGCTAAAAAAAGGCAAAAAGGCTGGGCGGCAGTACCAAAGTCATGCTATCAAGAAAAGACATCCACTCTAGACTAATGATAAGAGCAGAAAGAGAATAATAAAACCTATCTAATTGAATCAGGTATTTCGTGTCGACCTGACAAACTGAAGTGTTACACATATTCATATATTTCAAATAGTAATGCCAGTATTGAAAAATCAACCACTGTGTTTGTAGAAAGATGATCCATTGGCCAATTGGCGGTTTTACCATTTGCAACCCTTTCTGGGAAAGTAACACCCATGCATAATAAAGGAGAACTATATTTTTCTCGCAAATTTCACATATACATAGTTGGAAACACATTTCATCTGTGCAATTATAACTTTCTATTGTTGGAAAATATATTATATTCCCGCTCTCCATACTGCAACTGTATATTGCAAGTTTACATGGTAGAACTAGTCTTAGTATCTCCGGGCTGTAAACTTACAATTTGTGACAAACTTGATACATATTATGTATTCTATTTAGTAGAACTGAAACGATTCAGCATCTGGCCAATTCTACTCATGTATCATTGTGGCGTTGGAATTAATTAAAGTAATTTTTTCATTAACTGTATTCTTTTGATTTACTGCGGATAATACCAATACATTTAATGATATTTACTTGGTTGTAATGCTACTTTGTGTTGAAGGTCATTTATTGTTTTACTGTGACATTTTCAAACCTGCGCTAATATTATACTAAAAGCGATTTATAATATTTATGTCTGCATTATGTTTAATCCATTATGTCAAATCTATGTGTTTTTTTTTATGTTTTGTAATAGTTTTCAATGGCATCCTGTTCTAATGCTATATGTTGAGGCTTTTTTTAAATTGAATTTTTCATGTATTCAGTTTCAAAGGGTTCACACCCAACATATTGCCGAAAAAGATAGGAATTAAAATACTGATTTTTCAATGATTTTCTCAAATATCCTTTTATTTATAAGGTAAACTTCCAACAACAAAAAAATCTTCTAAACACAGAAATGTCCTAAAACTAAAGTCAAACTAATTTCGTTATCACATCTATTTGATAACATTCCAACATCTATTAAATGGTATATACATACCCAATCCAAATCGTTACTTATAATAATAATAATTCTGGATAATTTGTATAGTGCTATTTTCATAAAATACCACCTCGAAATGAAACAATAAGTAGAAGGCATTTTGTAAAAGTAATTGTTTATTTGTTTTCTAATATCTATATAAAAAAAGTTAAACAAGTGCATGCCTTTCATCCCCTGAAATGTGAGTCACTACATCTTTTTTACGCTTTGAAACTTGATCTGCAGAAGCAAACGGGTCTTGTGTTACATGTTAGACTTTATCTAGAGCTATATGAAGGAAAACATCTGTGCCAACAATTCTCTCAGTGTAATGAAAATATTAGGGCAGTTGTTACTGAAATATAGCCACGTTTATGTTTATAAAAATGTCACAATAAACTTTATTACTAGGTGGCATCGTGCCAGAGCAGCCGATACTAACATATATATATATATATGTATATATATATATATATATATATATATATATATATATATATATATATATATATATATATATATATATATATATATATATATATATATAATATGGAATTTCAATTTAAGTGTTTTTATCACTCTAAGGTTGTTCATCTAATTTATACGATCTTTTCGTAAATGGGGTTATATAAAAAGGATGATTTCATTTATAGTTTCCTCTTTGAGAAATAAGAGAATATACAAATGTGCTCCTCATTGGTAGAATGGTTGCCCCACAATGTCTGAAAATTCCAATTATTTTTCGAAAGTTGAAAGTGCACATTGGAAGCTAAAAACGTTTGTACTTTATTAACGACATGTCAAGTTTTCTTAAAAACATAAAATAATTGCTTAAAAACAAAACTGTCAAAGGCGTATGTACGAATGCGAAATGGTTTGCGTTAGGCAGAAAGGAACTAGTCCGCATTAAACTCTGAGAAAATGAGATTTAAAGATTGGAACACAATATGATCTTACTGAATAATATTTAAGGTTTTATACATAAAAAAAGGCCTACTCAATTGGCCTGGGTGTGTTTATGTTTTTTAAAAAAATCTCAACATTTGTGGACTGGCTTCTTTGTGTATAGTGCCAGCAAATATTGACTATTATTCAATCATAAAAAATGCAGTGCTCAAAAATACCCTTTGTAAGTAATTTGAAATATTCATATGTTAAATACATTAAAATTATTCATTTAACATTAAAAAAAAGAACTATGCAATTACCATATTTTATTTGAATTTTGCATCTTGTATATGTATACTTATTTGAATGTTTATAGATTTGTGGGCTTGTTTTTTGACAGAGTTGGGATCGCCGAGTTGGCAGGCACTGTCGCAAGCTTTGGAGGCTGTGAAGAACGTAGAGATGGGGTTTGTGCACATTGCCTGGTACCACAACAACGCCAACCGAGACACCAACCACAACTCTCACCCGCAGCAACACAGGGCTCCCAACAGTAAGGCGCTGTCGGCTCAACCGGGAAACACCAATTCTGCTGCCACCCTTCAAGGTTTCAATTCAATTGCAATTTTTAATTAAAAAAAATACCGCTTCTTTTGTCAGCCTCTGTAGTGTAATGGTTCGCGCGTTCAGTTACTATTCTGGAGGCCCTGAGTTTGATTCTCAGAGTGATTTTTCACTCCAATATTTTTTAATATTACCCTTGACTGGTACCTGAAGCGTACGAGTGATAACCTTGCCTTCATGTAAGTTATGATCAAGATAACGCTGCGTCATTACAATTCAGTGCCCTATGCACCATTGGGTTTTCATAATCCAAAAGTATTTTAAAATCCAGTGATTCATAATCTATAAAAATCCGTCGGTTTTTTTAACATCTAACACTTCTAAATTTGAAGAAATATTGTGCTCTAAATTTAAAATTTCTTTCATAGCAATATTTTGTAACATGACTTTATGTTAAAATTTTGGTACCTTCAAGTGTAAATTAATGAACTTTTATTGAATGCTCTCTATTGATGTGCATTGACTTAACAGAAAATTAATTAATTGTAACTGCAGATAGTTGGTAGAATTCCATTTTCAATTTTTGGGTAGTATATCCAAAATTAAACAAGGTTATTGGATTGTATTCTACTCTTATTTACATAAATATGATAATATGTTATGCGTTTCGTCTTATTAAGACATTATCAAACACTGACTAAAAATATGAACAAAATGTCCTTGTATACTAACAATAATTGCTTTTATTAAATATTATTACATCTAGGGGTACATATTTTACATTACCCACTGAAATACCCGCTATTTTATGTACCCCTAGACCTAATAATATTTCATTATAGCAATTATTGTTAGTACCTATGTATGTTTTGTAAATATTTTTAGTCAAGAGACCTATGTATGTTTTGTAAATATTTTTAATAAGACGAAACGCATCACATATTATCTTGTATATGTAAATAAGAGTAGAATTCAATCCAATTACAATTACCTTGGTTAATTCTAATATTACCCAAAAAATTTAACAGAAAATATTTAATGGCAGATTTACTTAATCCTAGGGGAATTATTGCGTGAAATTGCAGCGTCTAGTCAGAGCCAAGTGTCAGGGCAGCAGAGTGCAGCCACACACTCTCCGTCGCACCAGGGGGGGTTGGCGGGAGCCTCGGCGGGGGCGGCCGCGGTGCCCCCCAGGTACAAGGTGTCCATGTGCCACGTCATCCTGCAGAGGGGAATGTGCCCCCGCGGCGACACCTGCACCTTCGCCCATAGCGAGGAAGAACTGGAAAAGTGAGTAAAATCTCGCAGATAATGGGTTATCACTACATATTCAACATACTTACATATAAACATACATATAATGGGGTATCACTGTTCAACATGCTTACATATAAACTTGCATACTTTGTCCCCCTCCGTAGTGTAATGGTCAGCTCGCTCGGCTTCCGTACTGGAGATGCCGGGTTCAATTCCCAGGAAGGTCAAATAAATATTTGTGATTTTTTTAACTCTAATATTTATTCAATATTGCCCTGGACTGGTACCTTACGCAGAGGGCTGATCACCTTTCCTTCATGTGTTAACGATTTTTTTTTTTATATATATATACTTAGAATCTCTCGTATTGCATTATCACATATGCAAGAACTAGCGCATGTGCTGGCCATTTGTTACTTGATTTGATGGGAAATTATAGAATCTTAGTCTACTCGCTTGATTGATGTAATTTTCTTGTTTCTATTTGGTTTTTTCATGATTCTAGATTCAGACCAAAGCATCGAAAGAAGCGTATGATGTATTCCCCGCCAACGCTGATGCCCGAGTGTTCCGTTAATAATAACAGCACATCGGGAGGAGATCCTGTTCCATACCAAAGTATTCACAACGAAACCCAATTTCATATACGACCCAACTCTAATGGTAATGTGAGCCACCCGCCGAGCACGCAGGCTAACAGCTACCGCCCGATGAACTACCCGATTGTTGAATATGCCAAGAATGAAAACGAGCTCCCGCAGATGTTCCCAATACAGTCTGTTGTACCATTCGATCCAAATAACATGAGGGACTATGGTTATCAGCAGCAAGCGGCCAACATGGCATCTGGTAAGTTATTACATCTTATTTAATCAATTATTTATTTAGAAATCAGTTTGCGCAGCTAGATTGCTCTAGATCCCTAGACGCCCTTATGTGCGCGCGCGCGGTCATGTATAACGAATATTTAAAAAAAAATTCAGGTCCTTCAGAATATAATTTAAATCGTATTTAAGTTATGAAAACCAATCAAGTTTCTGTAATTACATGAAATGCATATATTCTGGTGAAAAGAAACTCAAATCTCGCACTGACCATTGATAAATTGGATTAAAAATAAAATTGTTCATATTGTTTGATTTTTGTGTCCTAATTAATAATTTTGAGTGTTAAAATTGATAAAAATGTTTACTATTACATATACAGATATATTTTTCGTTGGTTCAATGTGTGTTTTCTGCTCAAATCTGGTTGTCAATTTTTTTTTCTTATCAATTGTTATTTTTAGGTAATTTGATGTTACCTACAACATCACAAAACGCGCACAACTTGGATCTACCAAAAGTGAACTACATGTCAGAGAGTTATAATACTTTGCCCACCAATGAAGCCAACGGGTTTGTTACCAAATTCTAACAAAAATATATATTATTCTATAAGTTTCGATACTTGTAAATATACAAACAGTACAAATCAGGATTCACATACAAATGAAACAGTTTCTGCTCAATAAAAAGCTTCTTTCATCCCACCATAGATGTCTCTAGTGAAATTTTATTTAATTCAAGCACTATGTTTCGAATTCGAACAATATATATATATTTTTTATTTTTTTAATTTTATTTTATTGGAAGGAAAAACAACAGTTACAATATATGATAAATCAGAATACAAAAAAAAATCATGAGTACCAATTACAGTTCTTCACACCTATGCATAAGAAAAGTCTATATAAGAAGAGGCATGAGACTAGGATGGGATAAATATATATAGAAGTTACAAGAATTTGAGTAGTGTGGTTGTCAATCGTGGGTAGAATTGGTGAACGTTACACGTGTGTGTTAAGTGTCAAGCCAGCCTATGACGGCTGTAAGCCCCGTAAATGCCCAGACTTCCATATTCTTCTTTATCTATGTTGAGATGTCAGATAATAATATAAAAAATAACTCCTAATTGGAGGTAATCCAGATTTGTAAACAAGTATTTGGACACACTCAGAATGTTGTAATTTTGATTAGGTTCAACCCGATATGTGAGGAAACTTTGATGAATCACGGATCCTCGATGAATACGACGGAAAGCGTTTCGGACAAGAATCTGAGCGCTCTCTACAAACTGAAACAAAATATTATCGCGCAATTGGAGAGAGCTAACTACCTTCAACAGCAGCAAGCCCAATTTTCTGCTCTTCACCAGCAACAACAGGCATATAGTCAAATCTCAGCTTGTAAGTTTTTTTAGAACTTATATGATTTCAGATCTATCATGTTTTTTCAGTATGAAAAGCTTGTTAAATAGAAATTACCTTTTTAAATACAGGATTCACCTAACAGCAGTCCAATACAATGGTATTTGCCATAAATGGTTTTTACTAAAGAACTTTTTGTTAACAAGCTCTTGCTTTTCATTATTATTTAAGAAATTCCAAAAGTGCAATGGTAAATACAATTTATCAATTTACGCCAAGCGCCAAGAAATTAAATAAATAAAAAAAATGTCTAACTGATAAGTATTAAAGCATGCTTTTAATCTAATTTTAGTTCTGATAATATCTATTGTATTCTTGCCAGTGCCCTTTACTATAACCTAAAATATAATGTATACCCAAACACAGGCCATGTCTTTTTGGGATCTTTTCTTGTATTTTTTTTGTTGTTTTTGTACGCTTATTTTTATTATATTTTGAAATGCAAAAGACCTTAAAATAAAGAAAACAAATGCAATGAAACAAAACATGTTTTTCTAGTAAGTATACACATATTGTCCGCCTCCGTAGTGTAATTGTCAGCACGCTCGGCTACCGTTCTAGAGGTCCCGGGTTCAATTCCCAGGGGGGAGGTCAAATAAAAATAAATATAGGTGATTTTCCACTCTAATATTTATTCAATATTACCCTGGACTGATTCATGTGTAATCTTCTTCTTCTTTCTCCATGTTCACTCCCTAGGTGGAACATATAACCAACATGAGACGTCTTCAAGTGACACTGTCACACGGCGTCTCCTTGGCATCCTACCAAGCGAGTCCGGAATCTCGAAGTTCCGCTGAGTATAGTCGGTGAATGGTTGTCAGCGGCCTTCCGGGGTGCCGGGATTCTCGGGGTTGGAAGAAGGGACATGAGGGGCTAATGCTCTCAGGTGTCATTCTAAGGATATGTCCCAACCATGTCTACCTTCTTCTCTTCCTGAAGAGAGAAGGTGGACATGGTTGGGACATGTCCTTAGAATGAACCCAACAGCCCCTTATACTGAAAGTTCTGACTTATACCAGTATGAGGGGCTGTAGGGTTCTTCTCGACACATCCTTATTCCTGAGGAAGTCATACCACTTAACGCTCAGTATTCAGCTGAGCCGGACTCACTGAAATTCTTCCTTTTTCCGGTGGGATTGACATGTGTAAACGATCCGGTGGGATCGACATGTGTAAACAATCCGATGGGATCGACATGTGTAAACATTCAAATAACACTGCGTTTATATGATGCAGTGCCTTATGCACCATTGGGTGTGGATAAGGGTTTATAAAAAATACACATATTTTGATTATTATTAGTATATAATGCGAATCTTCTATATATATTTATATATATATATATATATATATATATATATATATATATATATATATATATATATATATATATATATATATACATATATATTTATAAATGTATTAGGCACCCCCTACAGAATTCTTGCAATCTTTTCGGATTGTATCATATTTTGATGGATTTTACCTGCTATCCCGACCTACGACAGTTAGGGGGTGGTTTATTTAAAAACACTTAGTCACTTGGTCAGTTTTATATGTGAAACATTGATCTCCAGTTATTTTAATCAGTGAAAAAGTGCTATTTTTTTGTACTTTTCATTTAAACCTTCATTATTTTATATTAAAATGCCAAACAAAACGTGATTTGAGTGAAACTGAGCGGTCTCAAATAATTTTATTGAACTCAGAAGGGTTGACCCTAATAAAAAAAAATTGACAAAAAAATTCAATGCTCCCAGTGTGCGGTCCAAATAATTTTTCAAATCTGGTTCTTATTAAAACTGCCAGAAATCACTTTAAGTCGCAAAGACTGAATTTCAGTTCATTAATCATTAAAAAATCGTCTTAGTATGAACTGGAAAGTGAATGCAACATAAAAATTTTGACACTATTTATTTTTATTTTTTATATGTGTATGTTGGGTTGTGGTCCCGTGGTTAATGTCGTGGACTCTTAAGTCAGAGTTTCTCGGTTCAAACCCACTCTACCACAATTTGATACCTATTTCTAATAATGAGCCGCTCAGGCTCACCGAAATAGTATGAAATTGAAGTATTTTTGTAATTAACAAAAACACAAATATTTCATTTATATATTTTTTTTAAATAATAATAAAATAATCTAAAT
>NW_028280907.1:222500-295221 GCF_059751285.1 Brachycentrus maculatus
CCCTGGAACGACTGGTTGTGATCGGTAGCCTAGAGGGGAAGAGAAGGAGAGGAAATCCCCACACGATGGACCGATCAAGTTAAGGCATCA
The DNA here is from genome assembly GCF_059751285.1 of Brachycentrus maculatus. Classification (NCBI taxonomy): domain Eukaryota; kingdom Metazoa; phylum Arthropoda; class Insecta; order Trichoptera; family Brachycentridae; genus Brachycentrus; species Brachycentrus maculatus. The sequence continues at coordinate 222,591 of NW_028280907.1, forward strand.
GCAGGCACCTCGGTGGTCAGTTAAGGGAAAACTGGAGAAGAGTTATTGCTTCCATAAGGGTCACAACCTACAACTTCCAACTTCCAACAAGTAATGAGGAATAAGACGGAGAAGAAGAGAAGAGATATAAATATAAATCAAATTATACAATTTAGTAAAATAATAAAACCCTTATCCGCACTTCAATGGTGCATAGGGCACTGTGTCATATAAACACAGTGTTATCTTGATCGTTTACACATGAAGGAAAGGTGATCAGCCCTCCGCTTCAGGTACCAGTCCATGGTAATATTGAATAAATATTACAGTGAAAAAATCACTTATATTTATTTTACCCCCCTTGGGAATCGAACCCGGGACCTCCAGAACGGTAGCCGAGCCTGCTGACCATTACACTACGGAGGCGGACAATTTAGTATTGCTTATGGAAATGTTTAAGAAGATTATGTAACCCTGTTTTTATCGGATTAGATTTTTGTTTAATACTTTATACATTTAAGTTTCTCCTTTTTCATTTTCTATGGGACTTAAAAATTCTCATTTCGATTAATTATCTTGAATTTTTATCCCGAGGACATTTAAACTAAAATTGAGGTACTATGCACATAAGTATGTAGGTAATTTTAGGAACATGTAGTATATTTCAACTTTGGTAACACGAATTTGTATTTAGTAACGCGAATGTGTATTAAAAAGGTCAGTGATAGAATATGGTAAATATTGTAATAATGATTATTTTATAATACTTTTGCGCACACGTTCTGCAAAGCGCATATTCCGCAAGACGTTGAACCCTCCTTATCAGTATATTAATATTATTTTACATCTATATTTAGCGATGGAGAATCCTTCAATTGTCATAAAATGAAATTGATATAAAATCAAATTGTTTTAATTAAAATTATCATGCTATTAACGCCATCTATCTTTTGATGCCCAAATGCAAAAGACACTATGTGAATGGAAACTTTTATGATATTATCAACATAATTTTTATGACTCATTTATCAAATCAAGTTTATATCAAATATGACCAAGATGACATCTATGAATGTCAGCCGAAGAATTGAATGTTCAGTTTCTGCAAGATTGTAAAAAAAAACGTTTGTTATATAAGTAATTGAAATTATTATTTTATTTCAATAAAAAGTATGAATAACACATTTATATTTAAATTGTTATTCCAAGTTACAAATAGATGGCGTTAATAAATATTTTTTGAAAAAGTGTAATGATGAAATTTAAATATTGAATGGTTAAAACTAATGGAGAATAAAATAACATACTTCCGGTACAAGCTCTTTAAATATTTGATCATATAAATAATGTCTTTTAAAGATAGTCATGATAATCTGAAAATAGATCTTCACGCGTTTCTTCATATTTTAGTTAAGATATTATTGTCGAGATTGTTTATTGATATTTCAAAGATGAAGAAGAATATGAAAGTCTGGGAAAATGGGCTTACAATTCGTCATTGGGTAGTTTAAGTGATCATTTAATACTCTGTTACAACATTTACCATTCTACCTATAATTAACAACCACACTACCTACTCAAATTTCACTCATTTGCTCCAATTGAACAGATCTTCCCTATGCTACTTCTTCGACGTATTTGTGGTTGAAATTAGTATCTTTTTATTAGCAGAAACTTTCATGAAATATGTCAAAGTTTCATTCCGAATTATTTTACATACCAGGAGGTCCCTGAAAATATTCATTCTTCCACTTTATTTCCACTGAATTGGAAGTATGTATGATATGTGAAATAAAATCATATCCATGTTTGAGATATCAATAAGAAATCTATTTTTAATTTAAGTTTTACTTAGTAAATACCACTATTTCTTAAAATCTACTGTGACACGTGCATTCCGCATCATTTTTAAACACCGTATGTTTTTAAGAAATAGTGGTATTTACTAAGTAAAACTTAAATTTAAAATGGATTGATTTTATCACGAAGTGACTGCCGAATCAATAATTGAAATTTAAAAAAATTAAATAGAAATAACTCCTAAGTAGAGCGATTACCAGAATTTCTTAATAAAAACATTGGACACGCCCAAAATACCATATTGTGAAGATCTTACTAAACTAAATTGTAAAGTTAAAGTTTTTTTTTTAGGGTTTAAGATATTTACATCGATTTTTATCTAAGCTTGTTGATAATTGAAGTTCCGACCTCCATTACAGGGGTCATCTTGGGCGTGAGTTGACTTCCGATCAACGACGCTACTCTACATAGTACTGAGGCAGATAAGTTTGCATTGGTCGGTACTGTATGTATTAAACAGTCCCTTCATAAGATGTTGAGTGGGAAATGCGATGGCTGAACACTTTCTGCAAACGCATTGGCACTGTTTCGTGCCTGTATGTTGTACTGGTCGGGATTGTGGAGGCGTCTATTTACCTGCGAACGTCGGGTCAGAATAGGATCTAGCTGACTAACTGAACTAACTATGGTGACTGCAGGGATTCAAATTGCAAAAACTTATGTTCTGTTTTATGTCCAAAAAAAGAAACAAAATATCTAGGTGTAATAATAGATCAACATTTGAAATACCATAGTCACATTAATGAACTAGTAAAACGAATAGGAAAATGCATATATATATATATATATATATATATATATATATATATATATATATATATATATATATATATATATATATATATATATATATATATATATATATATATATATATATATATATATATATATATATATATATATATATATATATATATATATATATATATATATATATATATATATATTCATTAGAATCCGAAACATACTAACCATCGACAACCTAAAAAGAGTTTACTATGCTATCGTACACTCACTACTACAGTATGGCATTATTGCATGGGGAGGCTCATACAACAACATACTGAACTCAGTGAAAATAGTACAGAAAACCATAATTAAAGTCATCTTGAAAAAAAAAACATATTTCCAACAAAATTATAATTTAAAAAATTTCAAGTCCCAAGTATAAAATCCATTTATAAAAAAAACTGCAGTTTTTCAAATACTAAAGGGTGACAACTATTTAAATTTAACAAAAAATTTATCATCGAGATTCTCAAACGATTTTTCTACTCCAAAATGCAACACCAAGCAATTTCAGCAAAACTTCAAATATTTGGCAATCAAACATTTCAATAAACTCGCTAAAGAAATAAAAAAAATAGATGATATAAAAATCCTGAAGAAAAAAATTAAAGCTCTATACATTTAAATCTTAAAAAAAAAATATAAAAAAAACTGTTATATCTTTTATTGTATAACATTAAACCACGAGTGTAAGTCCCTTTCCAAGCACAAGAGCACAGACTCTTTTATGGAGAGGCACAGCGAATCGAAATATAAAAGTTCTCCATATGTATAAATGATTCAAATGTATTATGTTATAAATAAAAATGTAAATATATCAAATGAATAAAAATAAAATAAAAAAATAAACTAACTACTAATCACTTTCACTGCCTACACAGGGGAACTTCTAGACACTTGGTAGTAGTTTTATAAACTTGTATTTATTTTTAATGGCAGTGACAGGGACATTGAAAGCATCTAAATGTAAATTCATAGTAAAATCGGGAAACAATTGTGTTCTACATTTTCTAATAATTTTTGCAACTTAGTTCATACAATAATTTGTTTTGCAAGAGAGGTCTGTCAGAAAATCTAGATGCTTCTGTATCAGATCCGGGAATGCGATCGAAGAGCTTTTAAGTTCTTTCGTAAATACCATTAAAAAGTGCATTTAACGGAAAATAAAGAAAAATAAACCACGAATAAATGGCTTATTGACAATGACAATTTCTTCCTACTCACCAGATATTAAAATAAAAACAAAATATATTAATACAAATCTACTGTTTAAAATTTTTATAACAAACGCGCAATAACGATATTATTGTTTTCTTGACGTACAATAAATATTCCTTGTTTTGATATATACGACAAGTCCGACCTTCAAGATCAAGAAATCGAGTATGTATATATCTATATATTATCATATGTAGATATGTAAACATATCACACGTCTTATGTAATAATAAATAATTAAAAAAAGTATGTCTTGTCTCATGTTTACATACATTGCGAACGTATGTAGCTTTTAAATTAATTATAAATTATTGTGTCATTTTTTTGTTAAATCTACCGTTCAAAAATACTGTGTGATATGAATTTTATCCTATCAATCATTTATTTAACTATTATTTTTAGATATTTTTGATTATTACTGTCCAGGTTAATTTGTATGAACAAATTGTGGCCCAAGTTTATAATTTATATTTTCTAAAACTTCATTGAAGTCGTGACTTTTCCCGCTTTCGACCTATCATTGAATATTCAGGCAGAGGTCAATTTATTTAAATAACTTGTATTTCGATACATATTTATCAACTGCGTGACTTCTTAATAAACCATAACCACTATGGGATATTTAATATCTGCCAATCAGCTCGGGCTAAGAATTTTTCAGACATCCTGTATACAGGATGTTGGTACACGCAAATAAAGCCTAATAGGGATGATGGGAAGTTTTTTTAACATCCTTATGGCGATGTTTGCTACTCATGAAAAGTGCTATGGTTTCAGAGATATCTATAGCTTTTAATATGCTGACTTGGTCTCTCCAAATATATCTAGGTACGTCATTTGTAAACCCATTGTAACAATATCCAAAAAATATCCAATGTAATACAAGCCCACATATTTCAAATAGATAATAAGGTAAAATCTTGACAGATATCATTATTTCATAGCAATAAACCCGCCAAATAAACTTATATTCTGTACAAGAAGTTTGATGGATAAATCGATATGCCATTCTCACTCTTTTTTCCATCTTTATATTATTTTTGTGCGCAGTTTTGTTATTTTTTTCATTTTTCCAATGTGTGTGTGTGTGTGTGTGTGGGTGTGGGTGTGTGTGTGTGTGTGTGTGTGTGTGTGTGTGTGTGTGTGTGTGTGTGTGTGTGTATGTGTATTTAAGATATTTTTATTTACCGTTACTTTATCAAACACGTATTTAGCATGTGGCTTGCATATATCTTAATAAGTTTGTTTAATAATATATCTTACATACGGTTATATATTTTAAACGACCTCGTGTCAAAGAAAGAACCATAAGATATCAGGTTATAAAAATAAAGTATTTTTTATTTAATTATTATCACAATATAAACTCGAAGATAATAAGTTAAAATAACAGACTATACAGATTCTAGAAGCTGTGGTAATGCATAAAAAGGCTTCTCAAACTTTAAAATAAACCAAATACAAAGTTTTTTTCTTTATGAAGACAATTTAATTTATAACGGCAGTAAGATAATAAACTTAAATAAATAACTAAAATTTACAAGTGACATAATGAAACATCATTTCAATGGTGACAGAAACCATTGCGTTATATCTTGATTCCCATTCAATGGGAATATAAGCCAATGTGTTGTTATTTCTTGGTTCTTGAAATTTAATTCATTTGAAACATGATAACTTTACTAGTACGATTGAAGGTTATAAAGGTGATCTGATTGAAACTAACATATATACAGATTATCGTTTAAATGTACTTAGCAGTTTATAACACGGCTGTAGCGTAAATCACTCTTTAAAATTTGCATGAACATAAAGACGTTTGCAAGTCAAAAACTGCTTTAGGCCCAGCTTTCGCTATATCGCATTCATTCCATCGGAGACCATTGGAGAGGTCACAAGTCTCTTCACGCCCGATTTTTTTAAAAGGATGTATTGATATTGGATATTTTTTTGTTTTTTAGAATATGTATAGAAATTTTTATTTTATGTTTTTTTTTTACTCCTAACCCTTTCAGTAACTCTTTTATTTTCAAAACCATATATTTTTTTCCAAGAAAGACTTATTTTTCAATAAAAAAACAGTGTTGCAAGAAAAAAATCAATTACGCAAAATGTTACCTGAAGTTAGAGAAAATTAAGTTGCGACGAATGGTGGGCCTTAATGATAGTGTACAATTTTTATGGTGAAAAATAAAGATTTACATAGATGTAAATACAAAAAATTGCATATTTTTGATATCATGTTTTTTGCAAAAGCATGTGCGTTTTTGTGTTATTTTTCAATTCATCAGGATTATGTACGAGAAATATTTTTACATGGTGTCATCTTACACTCATGACAACTTGTTTGAATAACGAGACCGTGTTCTGATTGGTGCCAGTGTCTAAGGGGTTTTAATTGCACGTTTTTGTGCAAGATTTTTAATTTAATGCGACGCGTCGATGGCACTATTGCTGGCCCCATCACATTGCAATGATACCATACTCCATCAAGTACTGACACAAATCAAAATACTATATACCATTTTTTTACAGTCATATTTTTAAGGCCAAGTATTCGTTAAGTCGCAACTTTATTATCTATAAATCCAGGTTACATTTTACGTAACTAATTTTTTTCTTAAGACATCGTTTTTGCATTGAAAAAATAATTTTTTCTTCGAAATAATTTTATGGTTTTCAAAAAAAAAGAGTCATTGAAAGTTTAAAAAAAAATCACAATTTATTTTCCATACATATTCTTAAAAACAACAAAAAATATCCAATTCACATTTTTTTAAATTGAGCGTAAGCGACAACTAGCCCGACCAGCGTGGCTGAACGCATTCTGATTTGAATGCTTGAGACAAACTTGAGATCTAACCCTTGAGGTGTTTCTGAGGGCTTTCAAAACGTTTATTTGACTTTTAGCATTATTTGATAGTGTTTCATCTTGTCTCTTTCAATCCAACCGGTGATCTATGACAATTTCTAAGTGATTCATGGTATAACCTTTCCTTATATACCAAAATTTATATTGTTGGTTAATTTTCGCGTCATGTTTGTATTTTGAATTCATCACATCCGGTTGTTCTCTCTTAGTCACTACAGATGCATTTATCAATTGACTGGCTGAATCAACTGGTAGATTGTTGCGAACGCTCTCAATTTGCCTTAACAGTATGCAGCAATGCAATGTGTACAACGATGGTATTTTGCTATTGATTTCCATAAAGCAATAGACTAAATGACGCTTAATGTTTGCCTCAATTAAAATAAAATTTCGTATTATATTTGTAATATAAAATAACTGCATAAATTACCATAATACTCGTATAACAAGGTATTTGCATTAAAATTTAATTAACTCAAGTATTTTTTCCGTTCATTAAATTTTTTAAAGTGTTTCTTTTTTGCTTTTTGACATTTTGATTATTGTTAAAAGTGTGTATGTACTCGTATGTCATATTGTATGATAGAATAAAACCACATTATAATATTTCCTGCAATTGACAGGATTTTTTCTGTATTATTTTATATTTATCTAACCCTGACCCAATGAGTCCAAGGGCTTTTCTTTTTTAATTAACGTTTTACTTAGTAAATACCACTATTTCTTAAAATCTACTGAGACACGTATTTCGATGCGCATCGAAACACGTGTCACAGTAGATTTCAAGAAATAGTAGTATTTGCTAAGTAAAACATTAATTTAAAATTAATAAATTTTACCACAAAGTGACTACCGAATCAATTAATGAAAAAAAGGGCTCTACGTTTTATCGAGGTGTTATTTTGATCGCTTATTACATAACGGTAACATAATCAGATCTACTTTACAGGGTCCAGTACATTGTGATAATATTATATTAGATTAATATAATATTAGATTGAAAAATCACTGATATTTATTTGATTTATCTGAGAGTCGAACCCGGAACTTCCGGCACGGCCAAACGCTCTAACCGCTGCACAACGAAGGCGAAATATAAATTTAAATAAATAAATAATTCATATGATATATTATTCAGAAAAGAGAGTGATTTTTCAATATAAAATTCCTTTGTAAAAATAGTTACTTAACGTTACGAATATAAACATGAAAATGCATTTTCCTCCTTTATCACTCTGCTTGACATTATGTTTGAAATAAATAACTTTGTAATTGTAACTTAAGTAAATAACTAACCATCACTCCGCTTCCTCACAGGGGTAAGCAGAGAAAATAGAACACCACACCACTTTGTATTTGCAAACATTCTTCGCCTCTTCCACGTTCATGCATCTCCTCATACATACCTGCCGATTATTTCGACTCCTAACCTGACCGCTTTCAAGTATTTGGCATACCTGATAGTGCCAAGTTTTTCTCGATCTTCCTCTGCTCCTTTTTTCAACTACATAAATTTATTTTACCGTTCTTTCCTCACTCATTCGTTACACATGTCCAAACCATCTCAACACACCTTTCTTAATTTTATCGATAATGCTTATCTCAGCTTTGCATTCCTACCTTATTTCACTATTCGAACATCTATCATACATTGTTCTGTCGCATATTCTTCTGAGATTAACATTTTGTTTTTGATTTCTGGGGTGATTTTTTCATGCTTCAGAGAAGTAAATAACCTTTTTACAGTTAGGTACCCACCAGAGCCGGATCCAACGGGATCTAGCATTCGTCACTTATATATGTGAACGTGTGTAAATCATATGTAAGTCTGGGCGCCTGTGTACGCAGGACAAGCGAAATTCATCGCCTTAAAAAGCACTGCAATATTAAATTCCACCCCTTTTGCGGTTCTACAAGATGTAAGCAAGTATGACAGGTCTTACGGCAAATAAACAACAAAACAAGCTTATTAAATATCTTGAAACGAGTTATTGCATACGGGTACAAGACTCGTTACTCGGCTAATCATAGGTGCAAATTCCTGTGTTCAGTAAATGCTCCTGAATACGTCATTTGATTCAGACATCCAGGCGAATTAAACATATTTTTGGTCAAAACTCATAATAAAATAGTAGTTTTGATTTTTGTCATAAGTGTTCTTTAGGACCCTAGAAGTGTCTGATCCTCCCCACCTCCCTAAATGTGTCCATGTCTGTGTTTTTTCCACAAAAACGGTTAATTAATTGATACTGACAACGGCACAAATGATCATCATCAAATTATCTACAAAACAGTGCTTATTTCATTGTGGTAAGATTTATAGATTCTGAAATATACCTACTTATTTTTATTACAAAAAGAAGCTTCTGACAAAAATCAAAACTATTTTTTTAGGTTGATGTCTCATTCACCTGGACACAAATAACAATGGAGAGAATGATACTTAACCTTTCACTTAGGGACCGAAAAACGAATGTTTCAATAAAGGAAACGACCAAGGTTTACAGATGTGGCTCAAAGAATCGCGGAACAAAAGTGGAACTGGGCGGGTTGGGTGGTACGTGTGTCTGATGATAAATGGACGAAGAAAGTGCTTGACTGGAGGCCTAAAACAGGACGCAAAAGCGTGGGTAGGATGTTCCAAGTCCCAGACAAGATGGTCCGATGACATTAAGAAAGTGGCGGGATAAAATATCTGGAAGAGAGACGCGTCCAACAGAGAACTGTGGAAGTCCAAGAGGGTGGCCTTTGGTAAATCCTGACACGAGAAGTAGGCTGAAGACAAGAAAATACATAATTCAATTCAATTTATTCAACAACAAAAAAATAATTTATACATAACAAACAATATTCATATATTAAAAGTAATCAAGAAGACTTAAAGGTGTAGAAAAATCCCACTTTTGAAAACTCCTTCAGACACATGGAACAGATCAATATCCAATGTGATATTGTTCAACAAAGCGGTAGCTCTTCCTACAGGCATAACCATCGGCAGGTTGGCCCTGTGTATAGGAATGTGAAACAATCTATGTCGACGCTGTCTTAGGTAACTATCGGGAACATTCAGACCAATGTTCCGGATAATTTCAGGATTATCGATCATACCGCGCAACAATCGATAAAAATTCGTAATCAAATACACATTCCTTCTAGTCTTTAAACTATTATAGCCAAGCATACCCTGGAGAAACTCATAATGTGAGAAACTGGTCAGAAATTGAAAATTCTTGCATGATAAAGTTTGAGAAGTCGTGTTATAAAGCGACAAAACATAAAATAATAATAATTTAACTTTGCCGATCGCCGCTGCCGAGTGGGAGTATACACATATAAGACGAATCTCAATGCTGACCGATGTTTGTTTGATAAGGAGTCTGAAGCGATACGTACCCTACGACAGTTTATCACTCTCGTGAAGAAATAATATTAACACGCCTTCAGTCGATACAGTTATTTTAAATATCTACTTTTTAATATGTCTCAAATTAACGGCTCCGTCACTAACGGAAGTAAAAGAGGCATGGATGTGAATAAACTGCCAGAGCTACGAAGTGATTTGGGACAAGGAATCGATTTACTTACCACTTCAACGTAAGTGTTTTTTAAATATTTAAAGATTAAAGGTTTTTTAAAAAGTGAAAAAAAATTATATGTTGTCAGTTAAAAAAATATATTTTTATTTTACATTGACTTTCAATTCCCTTTATTTTTCTAACTTTATTTTTGTAAGAGAAAAATTTCAATGCTTATATTTTGTCAAACTAATTTAACGCGTATGCGGTAATCGAGTGTGTATTTAGAATCCGGATAACACAAAACATGTTTTGACAATAAAAAATCTGGTTATGTATAGAAACCAGAAATAAAATGCCAACAGTTTTTTTCTTGAAGCATAATCTTGCATGACGGAATTTCAAAAATTTATCAGCGCTATGCACAAGTCTACTGACTAATAGATAAACAGAAAATGTTCATGTGTATTATTATTTTTTTAAAATATAACTTTTTATTAGGTTTTATTAAATTTTACGTTTCGGTCGTGAATTAGAGGATTTATTATAAATTTAAATCAAATAATTTTATCAGCCATTGTTTTACATACGAAAATTAAACGCCACTTTTTTTGTTGAAATTATCTGCAAGATGATAGTTTCACTTAAAATATATTTTTTTTCTCAAAGTAATTACAATAGCTATATAATTCTAAGAAACCCTTTATTTTTAAAAAAAACCTTTATTTTTATGACGCTAGTCGTCAAGTCAACCCTGTTAAGGTTTTCAAATTCAAATTATAGGTTTACAATTATTTAGGGTTACAAGCAAACAGAGTTCATTCATCAAATAATCGTGTGACACCAATTTCATAACTTTATTTTATTTTAAGGTAATTCATACTTTTCTAAACTATGTTATATGACCTGTTTTCAAAGTACAATAGCCCAATAATGATTTTCATTTTGCCAAAATAAGACGTTAAAAAGACACTATCTGTCATTTATGCCATATTTTATGAATATGTATATATATATATATATATATATATATATATATATATATATATATATATATATATATATATATATATATATATATATATATATATATATATATATATAAATATATATATATATATATATATATATATATATATATATATATATTAATAAATATATATATATATATATATATATATATATATATATATATATATATATATATATATATATATATATATATATATATATATATATATATATATATATATATATATATATACAGTATCTACTCAATGAATTAGGGCCACCCATTATTTTTTTGAATACTCTGAAATCTTTTGGATTATTATATTTATTTTACATAAATACTTTAAGTTTTCTATTGACATCTAATATCATGTATATTACCTTCAATAATATGTAAAATATACCTGGATTATTTAAGCCTTTACAAAATTTCAAACCCTTTTTCTGAGAAAGGTCCCTAATTATCACAGGTAGACAGATAGTTGAAAGTTCAAAAAATAGTCCTATCTCATTTATTGGTGAAGTTTCTTGAGTTCTGGTTGTTGTTTTGTTCAGAAAGGTTATATAGTTATCGTGTCTTGTGAAAAAAACTTAATTTTTAATTTTAGTTCATAAAGTATAATTTTTTTTTGTAAACACACGTGTTTTTTTTGAAAAGGACAAAATGGGAAAAAGTAAAGACATTTCTGAGGAAAAAAAGTCTAGTGTTATAGTGCTACTGAAATTAGGAATACTATCTAATAGAGAAATTTCAAAAAAAGAAAACGTTTCTCGTCAAACAGTGGACAGAATTTCAAAATCAATAAAAAATCAGTCACCCGCCACCAGCAATCGGCGAAAGAACTGTCGTAGGATTAGAAAAACAACACCGAGGACTGATCGAAAAATCGTTCAAAGTGCCTTAGAAAACCGTAGTGCATCAGCAAAAACATTAAAAATAAAATTGGAAGAAGAGGGTATAAATATATCGGTATCAACACTGAGGCGACGTCTTTACGAAGTAAATCTGAAATGCAGGCGCCCTGTAAAAGTACCAAAATTGACACCACGAATGAAAGCGGATCGATTAAAATGGGCCAGGCTACATCGAAATTACTCGGTAGATGATTGGAAAAAGGTATGTATTTAAATTGAATTTTCAACATATTATTTTAGTAAATAAACTTATATATTTGAATTAAACTTAAATTTTCATTATTTTTCAGGTCATCTTTAGTGATGAGTGCCGGTTAGAAGCCGTGACAGAGAGCCGTCGATTCGTCAGGAGAACACCAATGGAACGTTACAATGAGGCCTGTGTGGTAAAAGTTATCAAACACCCCCCTGCAACAATGATATGGTCATGTATTATTAACAATTTACCTGGGCCGTTGTTTTTCGTGGAAGGAACAATGAACCAAAATTCCTATAAGCAGGTCCTCGAACGAATTTTATTGCCCTTCTACCATACACTCGACCCAACAGAAGGTTCATACACCTTCATGCAGGATGGGGCACCTTGCCACCGGGCTAAATCAATAATAAAATTTTTGTCTAACAAAAATCTGCCTTTGCTCCCCTGGCCTGGAAATTCTCCGGACCTTAATCCTATAGAAAACGTATGGAGCATGTTAAAAAATAAGGTATACTCATTTCCAAATCCGACAGTAGACTGTCTAAAAAAAAATATTCAAAAAATTTGGTCAGAAGACGAAGAAATAAAAAATATGATAAAACAGTGCATTTTAAGTATGCCAAAAAGAATTGAGGCAGTTATTTCTGCCAAAGGTGGAAATACTAAATACTAACTTTATTTATATGAAAATATATGCATAATTTAAGCGTAATAAAGTGTTCATGTGTAAATAAAATTCAATGTTGTTTTATTCAAGGTTTTCTCTGAGTTATTCCTGTTTGAATTGAGAAATTGCGCGAAATTCTGCGTGGCCCTAATTCATTGAGTAGATACTGTATATATATATATTTATATATATATATATATATATATATATATATATATATATATATATATATATATACATATATATATATATATATGTATATATATATATATATATATATATATATATATATATATATATATATATATATATATATATATATGTATATATATATATATATATATATATATATATATATATATATATATATGTATATATGTATGTTTATATATATATATATATATATATATATATATATATATATATATATATATATATATATATATATATATATATATATATATATATATATATATATATATATATATATATATATATATATATATTTATATATATGTATATATATATATATATATATATATATATATATATATATATATATATATATATATATATATATGTTTGACGTTAAAAAGACACTATCTGTCATTTATGCCATATTTTATGAATATGTATATATATATATATATATATATATTTATATATATGTATATATATATATATATATATATATATATGTTTGACGTTAAAAAGACACTATCTGTCATTTATGCCATATTTTATGAATATGTATATATATATATATATATATATATATATATATATATATATATATATATATATATATATATATATATATATATATATATATAAATATATATATATATATATATATAAATATATATATATATATATATATATATATATATATATATATATATATATATATATATATATATATATATATATGTATATATATATATATATATATATATATATATATATATATATATATATATATATATATATATATATATGTATATATGTATGTTTATATATATATATATATATATATATATATATATATATATATATATATATATATATATATATATATGTTTGTGTGTGTGTAAACACATACACAGTAGTTTGTTGACACACTAATCAAGTTTCCATGACAGCCTTTGCTTTATAGTAAACAAGAACTACTCTTATATTCATATCATTTAGTTAATTAAAAACATGAACCTACCCACGTCATTCAACAATAAAATAAACACATATATACTCGTGAATCGTAAATCTGTATGATGACATTCTTAAACTTTATTGGGTATTCCACGAGACCTATTATCAACAATAATCACCATTATTATAAGATGTTTTTGTTTTCCGATTGAACAATAACATAATTAATTCAATTATGCAATAAAACTTTTTTGTTTTAGAGATTAAATAAATTTGGTATTAATATCGGCCTTCCATAATTCTAATAAATTGATATTATAAGACTAGTATTTTGATATATTGGGCCGATTGATAAGTATTTTAAAATACCAAGTTAAGAACAGTTTTATTTAATGATGTCAATTTTTGAACATCCTTTTCTTTCAGTCGGTCTACGTAATAATATTCTGTTATAAGATATCATCATGTTTTCTTCTTCAAGTGGCTGACTAGGATATTTATTTTATAATCTTCTTCCCCGGAGAAAAAAGTCTTTTGCAAGTTTATCAATCAGCCCTCATACATAAAAAAATCCCATTTTTAAGATATTGATTAAAAACCGTTTTTAATGTTCTCGTTGCTATCTTTAAAACCATTTAGTCAATTTATCATTTTAAGAAATACATTTTTTTTTCTTTGGGGGGTCAAGGGATCTTGTATCCCTTATGTCATCCCTTATGTGACCATATCAGGTCTATTGTGACTCAAGAAATACATATGTAGTTAAATTAGAAAAATTTATAATAGAAATTAAGAAGCTCAGAATCGCTTTTATACTAAAAACATAATAAGCTTCTATCAAATTGAATGGCGTTCAAACGATGCGTAATATTTAAATAATTAATAAATTTATTCGCATTAAAAGTAGAAAATACGTAATAAACTTCCATTTATCACTCGCGAAAGAAACATCCAATGTATTATCAACTTGTCTTGTTTCTGAAATTCACAGCATATTTTTAATAGGCTGATTATTTATTAATTACGTGTGTTAATGAAAATACAGAGGTTATGATAGTGAATTGTTGTCGAAGAGTATATACGTATTTTTTTTCTAATTAAGTGACCATATAAAAAATGACGATAACGTAATAATTGATTTAAAAAACATGTTTTATAAAAGCTTATATAATTTGTTATTTATAATATAATTAATACTTTCTTTAATTATTATCTGTACTCGAAAAGTCACACACACACACAAACACACACGCACACACACATATTTATATATATATATATTTATATATATATATATATATATATATATATATATATATATATATATATATATATATATATATATATATATATATATATATATGTATATATATATGTTTATATATATATATATATATATATATATATATATATATATATATACATATATATATATATATATATATATATATATATATATATATATATATATATATATATATAAATATATATATGAACTGAAAGAAACTTTTTGGAAAGATATTTGTGTTAGTAATTAGTAACATTTTCTCGTTTTTTCAACATGCTTCTTACCATTTTTAAATGCCTATTCGCTATACCTATTATTGCTTTAAATTTAACATTTTGCAATCAGTTTTTGCTGACGTTAATCCCATGTCCCAAAATGAGTAATAGAAATTACGTATCGGGAATATTATATATATATGATATACTTATGCATGTAAAATGATTTTAAATAAATAAAAATTAATTGATAAATATTATCCCCGACTGCGTGAATGTCAACAATGTACTAAATACAGAACGTTGAGAGTTCTTTAAAGCAAGAATAAATACCTACTAAATATTTCGATTGAAATCGATATAGTTAAAGAGAAAAGAAAAGAAATTAAAATAAAACAGTCATGGATAAAAAATGATTTATAATAAAATAAACGACATTTAATTTAAAATATACGACGAAATGTATCCCTGACATTTAACGTATATAAATTACCGAATAAATGGCTTTTTTTAAACGATAAAAGAAAACAGATAATACATTAATAAATGAGATAAACAATTAAATAATCATATCATGTTTTTTTTACACATGATGTTATTAGATATATCTTATAACGATGAAAATGGGTTAACGATTTTCTGTGCAATTTTTCTTTAGAGTTAGAAACATAATGGCGTTTATTTCCAGATTTCCTCACGTTTAATACATATTGTATGTATATGAATATTAAGTTCCAAGTTGGCCTACATCCCCTCCATTACTATTTAATTATTTACTTATTATTTCCGATATAAATTCATTAACATATGTATTTATATTCAAAGAAAACCAGATAATTGAAATTGATTTGATGTCGATTATTTTACCATGTCAACAACATAACAATACGCATTTCAAAAATGCA
This sequence comes from Brachycentrus maculatus, assembly GCF_059751285.1. NCBI lineage: Eukaryota > Metazoa > Arthropoda > Insecta > Trichoptera > Brachycentridae > Brachycentrus > Brachycentrus maculatus. The sequence continues at coordinate 239,173 of NW_028280907.1, forward strand.
AAAAGTCGAGTTGTGGTCCCTTGGTTACCGACATGGACTCCCAGTCAAAGTTTTTCGGTTCAAGCCCGGTCCACCGCAACTGTATTCCTTTTAATAAAGGGCCGATTAAATATATCAAAATGTAATGAAACTAAAATGTTCCAAGCTTACATTTTTGTCACTCGTATCTATACAACAGTACGTGGAACAGAGAACAAAAGACTGTCTACCTAGATTTTTTTTCAATTTTGGGGGACCAGAAAGGGTTAAAATACACTGATTAACTTGCACGTACCGTAAAATTTCAATATTATTTTTTATTTAGAATAAAGTACTTACTTTTTTCTAGTCATTACAGTTGCAGTAAAATATCGTTTTTGACCATGGTCACATACAGATATATCCTTTATGCCCTCTACAGTCGATATAAATATATTATTTTACACCACCCACTACTTATTCAATATATGGTATATTTCAGATATACTTACGAATCCTTACTGGAAACTGCGAACTTTCTTCTGGACCGAATCTCCACAAGACCGTCCATCGGCATCATTTGTGGATCTGGAATGAGTACGTAATTTTAATATTATATACGTTATTAATATTGATGTTGTATGGGTATTTACTTATACTAGTTTCTAAGTACTTTATACACAGTGGCGTGCACAGAGTTTTTAATGCAGAATCAGGCAGTAGGATTGGGTAAGGATAAGGTATAGTAGGGCACTGGTCGTGTTTCTACATGGAATACGAATAATCTGGGGTAGGCACTGCTTTTCTGTCAATATGGAAGGCACGCCCCTGCTTAAACATGTTTAATAAACACGAGTTAGTATAAATCAGTAGATAACCTCGACATAACACGCTCATTGGGAACCTGTCTGCAAGATAATTATTTAACAAATTAAGTTGTTTTTATTATAACTTTTTATCGTAATATCGTCGCTTGCCTGATAAATTGTCGTAACTTGGAACACATTTCCTTTGCGTGCATGTGCTTATACGTATATTTTAAAATTTAAAAGTTATCGAGTTTTCATCATTATAATTGTTATAATTGTTTTTTGTAATGTTAACTGCACTCGGGAGCGATGAATTTTTTGCTCTTCACTTTGTTTTGTTTTCTTCATTTTGATTTTATTATTGTTTTTAAAACCTATAGGTCTGAATTTACGTAAACGTATGTATTTTACTTGAAACTTCTTTTATTATTTTTTAGATTTTAATGAAAAAACAGCGTAAAGGAAGAATTCTAATTATCTGTATTATTTTAGAAATGATTGTTTTTATTTAAAACTCTCATTAAATAAAAATAAAAAGACGCCATCTTGAATAAGTCTCGCTTCGAAATATACAAAAAAACTGATAAATTCACGAAGCCACGAAGTAAAAAGAAAAAAAAATTGCCCGGCGTCAAAGGTACTTTTTACTACATACTTATATGCTGTTGCAGTATGTATGGTAAAAAGTACCGCTGACACTGATTTTATTCATTTTCCAAACGAATCAAAACGTCAAACCATCTTTACAGATATAATGCAAGTAACATAGCGAGGACTTTTCTCACATTGAAAGCTGTCCCACCGCATTCCCAGATCTGATACAGAAGCATTAATCTAGGCTTCCTGACAATAATACAGACTTTCTCTTGCAAACCGATTAAAAAAAACATATAAACTTAATTTATTGAAAATGTGAAACAAAATTATATCCCGATTTTACTGTGAATTTACATTTAAAAGCTTTCAAATATCCCTGTCACTACCAATCTAAATAAATACAAGTTTGTAAATCCATAATGTAATACATGTCGATAGTGCAAGGAATTAGTAGTTATTTACTTTTAGATTTTTATGACAGATATAATGTAAATACCAATGTTTAAACTTTTTTTTGGAATCTGAGCCCGCCATCCACCCGCAGCAGTTATAGAGTCCTGAGGGACTCTCTGTCAGCTGCACATAGAGGAAAATCTTCAAAATATTTCTGAAGAAATAAATAATGCTCTATTCAATTAATGAGGGGGGAGGAGGATGTACGGACAGAGGCCGAAACTTCGTCCCCACCCCTCGGGATCCCCTCAACCATTGTTTAAACTATAAACTCAACCCATGTGACCCGTGAAATGGATAAAAAATAAAAATAAAAAGGTTCGCCATCTCTGAACTGTAGCAATAACGGACCGCCGCGCGCCGCGTTCTTGTTTGTGTATGTTAACGCGATTGAGTACAGAGCAGAGTGTTAATTTAAATTGAAGATCCGAAATTGTTTTCAGGCCCATTAGCCGAGAGTCTCACGGACAAGGTCTGCTTCCCCTACGAGGACATTCCCAACTTCCCCCTCAGCACTGTAGAGGGGCACATCGGGCAACTCGTGTTCGGGAACCTCGGCACTATTCCCGTCGTCTGCATGCAGGGGAGATTCCACTACTACGAAGGATACCCACTTTGGAAAGTATGAACAATCATTCCATTTTTAATATTCAATGTCCCACCGAATGCCCAGATCTGATACAGAAGCATGTAGGCTTCCTGACAAATCTGCTCTTGGAAAGCATTTTTTTATCTATGTTGCGAAATTTATTGAAAATGAGAAACAACATAAAATTGTATCCCGATTTTACTGTGAATTTACATTTAAAAGCTTTCAATATACCTGTCACTGCCAATCTAAATAATACAAGTTTGTAAATCAGTCACAACATTTTCTAGAAGTACCCCGGTGTAGGGGTATTTACAGATATAATGTTTAGTATTTAGTTCAATTAGTCAGCTAGATCCGATTCCGACCCGACGTTGGCCGATACACAGACGCCCACGACCCCGACCAGCACAGCAGACAGACACGGAATAGTGCAAAGACATTTTCGGAGAATGGTCAGTCATCCATTTATAATAGAATTGAATCTTGCCTGATTAAGCCAATTGAGTGGAGTTGTTCCGGACGGCGCAGGATCGCGAAGCCTTTGCCATAGTGATCGCCAACGTTGGAGGGACCTAATACGGCACATGAAGAAGAAGAAGATTAAGCCATGGTAGACATCCTTATAACGAATTCACAAAACAATAAATAAATAGAAATAATAATAAAAAACAAGCAATAATTTCGATGGTTTTAATTTTAGTAATGCGCTTTCGCGGAGTATAAAAGCTTAATGTTGGGCAGATTGCATAGCCATTATGCAGGAGCACAAATTTAATAAATGTTTTTTTTAAATGTACCATACGTTTGATAAGGTTCTCAAATAGAGGTATGATAGATGAAAATGGGACGTCTTGAAACCTCAGTGTAATGTACATTAATTCAAAGCAATGAACTCCCTTGCTTACAAAAGGCACATTTATAAAAATCAAAGTCAAATAAAAAATTTAAATTCTTAAATCAATATTTACGTTTTTACTTTTAACCAGAGCAGTAGAAAAATAAACATGCAAATTTTTCAAAGTGTTTTCTAAAAACAACCTATGTTTTATCATTATGACAATATCTCAATATCCATGATATATCGTAGATCTATTGTTACAAGATTTATTATCTATACCCATATTCTTATCCAAATTATTGTTTAAATTTTATTTTGTGTATCAAAAAGTTTCAATTGACAAACAAGTAAGAAAAACTAAAAAGAAAAGTGTTGTTATAGAAACGAGTTTATTAAAACTTCCAGAAATTTTATCGTCTTTTTGAGTTTTACAGTTGAAGTTTTAATACCTCCCACGTCAGGCAAATTCACTTGATTTTTAAATAATTCTAAATATATATATTTTAGTGTTGCATGCCAATAAGAGTGATGAAGTTACTCGGAGTGACCCATCTCATAGCCACGAACGCGGCAGGGGGCCTCAACTCTGACTTCAAAGTAGGAGACATCATGCTAGTTAAAGATCACATCAACCTCATGGGATTCGCTGGCAACAATCCACTTCAAGGACCGAACGACGAAAGATTTGGACCCCGTTTCCCACCAATGAACAAAGCTTACAATAGAGAATTGATTGACATCGCTAAAAAGGTGAGATAAATAAATTTATATACACTTGGGTCTCTTTTTATGCGATAGATACGTTCCACGGGGAGTCTCATAGAAAAATACGCATAAAAAAAGTACATACAAAACTGGGGCATGGGTTTCATTATTTTTAATAACCGCATAACTTTAAATCAAAATGATATAATGTACCAAAAATCGCGTATAAAAAGTTTATAAAAAATCATGAAAATAAAAACAGAAGAGCTTTTTACTTAATTAAATATCCACATATGGAAAATCGTTTTTGAGATAAATCTTCAATCCTAATTACAAGTGCTTTTTATGTTTTTTCCAATTAACCATCTCTTGAATATGATGTAAGATTTGAAACTTTGTGCCAGTGACATTTTAACGGTTGTAACCTGCACTAGTCTAAATTTTATTTTTTTAATGCTATTTCGCATAAAAAAATCGTAAAACTTCAAAATCGCTTAAAAAAGATCCGCATAAAAAAAACCCAAGTATATATATATATATATATATATATATATATATATATATATATATATATATATATATATATATATATATATATATATATATATATATATATATATACATATATATATATATATATATATATATATATATATATATATATATATATATATATATATATATATATATATATATATATATATACAGTGGGTGGCCATATTATTAGGGACACTTCGAATTTCCTGTAATTTTCATTATTAAATGAATTTAATGAGCAAATAATTTCGTTTTTTGAATATTTTTTTATTGATTAGGGTGATTCATTTAGAATTTAGAAAGTATAATATCATGGATTTAATAATACCAATTTATTCTTATCATAATATGTGATTATTCAACAATTTCGAAAAAATCTTAATTTTTAGTAATAACACCCTTTGATGCGATTACAACCTCCAAACGTCAGGGCATACTTTTTAATGCAGATTTTTGCATTGCGCCAGAGATTAGGGTTATTATGCCATACTCTGATAAGAGTTTCTATCATTTGCCGCTTAGTGGTGATGACTTCTTTAGCAATCTCACGTTTCGTTAGTTCCCAAATGTGATAACACTCCTGGCTTTATGACACAATACCGAGTCATGCATTAACACATACTTTTTATCGCCAGGGAACCATTCTTGAGCCTTGGCTGGAGTCGACTTTTCAGTACTCGCTGGTACTATTCTTGCCTCATGGTCCCTTCCATGATAAAGAGGCATCCCATACCCTTAAATGAGATTACGGGCCACAACATTATGCTAACAGGGTATTTTTAATCATCTCCACAAGACAGTCTGGGTGGAATTTTTCTCCTGGGCCACGTCGGAAAAATGAAGTTTTTCCAACCAAAATTTTTAATGTTGACTCGTCCAAGAAGCAGACCTGTAATGTATTACCATAATTGCAAAAATACATATATTTTTTATCTTCTTAATTTATTATACGAATACAAGCCATAAATATTCGAATCTTGTCCGAAACAGTTACATTCCGGTGTTATTTGGCCCATAGGAGTCGTTTTTTCTTCATGCCTCAGTCAGGCGTAGTTTTTTGGTTGGACGTCGACCCATTAGATTTACTTCAACTAACCGTCTCTGAACTGTCCTTTTGGATACGTTGATTCCTTCATCGTTTATCAACAAAAATCAACAACAATTAGACAATCAATAGACTTTTTACGATTTTGGAAATAGATGTCCCTGATTTTATGGACACCACGCGGAGTTGTGATGCTTTTTCTACCTTTTTTTCCGACGCGGGCTGATTCTAGACGCAGGTTTTTATCAATTTTTCTTTAAATCCGATGGACTCCTGACTTCGAAACATCTGTAAGTGCTGCTATTTCTCTCTGAAAATATGTGGAATGAAGTAGTAAGGTTATAACTTCCCTATATTTTCTCGGAGATATGTTTGAAGATTTGCCCATACTTAAATTAAGAATATTATGGTTCAGTTCAAACTAAATTGAATTTTATTTAAAAATTCGTTGAAATTAACTTATTGAATTAGCAAAACTAATAAATTATTAAACAACACTTACGTTTTTATAGTCTTGAACTCAAAAAACTAACAGAAAAATGGTTTTAAAAAATATTAACTAAGCTCACACCAATATCATTTTTCACTAATCAACATCCAAATGAAAAAAAACTTACTTTTTTGATATTTCACAGTATTGATACATCTTTAAAACAATAATTATGATACCAGCAACAAAAATACATACGAAAAAATAATTAAAACTGATTAATTTGACCAAAAAATTCATTTAAACTTGAAAATTACAAAAAAGTACAAGTGTCCCTAATAATTTGGCCACCCACTGTATATATATATATATATATATATATATATATATATATATATATATATATATATATATATATATATATATATATATATATATTATATATATATATATATATATATATATATATATATATATATATATATATATATATATATATATATATATATATAAATATATATATATATATATATAATTATTTTATCGTGGAGTACTTCTTTATTTTATTTTAGTAATGTCCCCCAAGGTCATAATAATGTCTAAAAAAACATGTGACGAAAAAGTTACCAAACAAAGAATAATTATATTTATTTATTTTATTTCATGTACAGTCAATCAAATGCGTTGGTGGGCTTGCTGCTTTAAGATAAAGTCATGTTTTCCAACCAATACTTGTTCGTATTTTTTTTATATTTAGCTAGTATCTATAAATTGGTTGATATAACAAACAGTTGCTCTGTTGTTTGTTTTGTGCATCCGTACGTGTTTTTTTTTAACAATCCGTATATAAGCGATGCATATGTGTTAGTCCATGTGAGGAGTTAAGTTCACCTAAGTATTAATTTAACTTATTCCCCTTTTTTAACTTTTGTTATATCGCTCACTCATGAATTATTTAGAGTAGGTCAAAATATTTAAAGCTTGTGTGCGACCCATCGTGACATATCGCTCACTCCTTTCAAGAACGTCATAAATCAAAAATCGTCAATTTTCAGTTGTGCACGTTTTCGGAATGCCCAGAAAATGTACTATATACCAGCAAAAGAGGCATATTTTTAACTTAATATTTACCCACTACAGGGCAGAAAATGTTGTTTTTGGATTTTGAAGAAAAGGTATTGTTTAATTATTTTTTTAAATATATTAAATATTTTTCAAATGGAGAAAAAACCTTTAGGTTTTACCTAAAAAAATCTGTTACATAGTAAAAAGTTCAATAAGTGGCTTGATATTTATATTGAATACATTGTATTATATTTTTAAACTTAAAAAACGTTCTCCCGAAAAATCAAGTTTTTTTTATTTATGACGTTCTTGAAAGGAGTGAGCGATATGTAAATTTAAAAAAAAAATCTAATTTTTTACATATTAAAAACAAAACCATTTTCACGTAGCTTTCGTAAAACTAAAATCGTTCAAATAAAATAGTTAAAATAGGTTTACCGATAGCATTGGTGTTTACGGATAGTGAAACATAATCCTATAACATCGAATAAATACCTACATAAAATATATGCAGGAAGCTGCATTAAAAAACAGCGCAATCATTATTTTTTTCATATTTAAAATCAAACAAACCGCTCATTTAGATTGTTTTCCTAAAATGATTCATTTATATTATTGCTGTATTTTACAAAATTGCGTCATTCCAAAACTGACCTTAAGTCAACACTGCTCTGTGATAACGATAATAAATACAAGCTGTGAATGATATCTATGTTATGCGGTACAATATTGTATCGTGTATCGTGCACCCGTAGATAAAAGCTCCAAAATTGACGGATAAAATGCGCATAGCACATCTAAAAAAATGTACCATGCTTAAAAACCTTTCAGTTGCAGCCAATATATTAGGTAATTACGTATACGATTCCGAATTTAATTAAAAAATGCTGTTTTTTCTAGTTATTTAAAAAGAGGGGGAAAATATCTCATTGAGAAAAAATATGAGAATGCTGTTATATAACCTTATAAATTATATTAAAACAAACTATTCAATACTGAAAAAAAAATATTATTAATTATTTAAATAGGGGATAGAAGATTGCTGACAACTGAAAAAATATCAATTAGTATTACAGTAAAACCCCCTATAACATTGAGATAGGTACCGCATTATTAGAGAGAATGTTATATGAGTAAGTGGATAATCTTTAAAATTGTATTTTATACACTTTAACCAGCAGAAAAGACTGAAATGAGTCATTTAAAATTAAAATACAATTTAGAAACATTAACTCCCCACAACGTTCACATTGATAACGCGGTACCTGTCTCGACGTTATGGGGGGGTTTACTGTATTTCACTTTCCAGTCGCAGAAAACCTACCCGAAAGAATATCGTGGGTACCTACTTTAAGACTTATTTTACCGTCTCTGTCGCCATTGCGGTACAAAACTTATGTTGACCATGCGAAAGTGAACACAAATGAATACAAATTAGATGAAAAAAATGCTGTACATTAATGCAAAATAATATTAGTTGACTGGGGGTTGAATACTGAAAGCAATATCTCGTATTCAAACAAAATATATTGTGTATATAATTGTGTATTTTGTGAACAGGTTTCCAAATCCCTTAATATTGATGGAATAGTGCATGAGGGAGTTTACACATGTCTCGGAGGTCCTAATTTCGAAACCGTGTCCGAACTTAAAATGCTGAAAATGTTGGGAGTTGATGCGGTAGGAATGTCTACAGTGCACGAGGTATGCATAAAAATATTACTATAATTTACAAAGTTAACAGTGGTTTATATTCTTATTCCCAACGTAAAAACTAATGTAAATACATAAACATTAATAAATGTAAAAATCATTATTAAATATCAGTCCTTATCCTCGTAAATCAAACGCAATATAATTAACAAGCCTTACACACTTCAAAACCTTGAAGAATTCTCGGGCTAAAACCAGAGCACTGAAATTGGTAGGTACCAAGGGTTGATATGATAAGTGCCTTAAAAAGTACGTGTATGCCAGGTAGAAAATAGGCAGAATACTCTCTACTCGAATAAATGGAGCTTGGACCCTATGTACTCTATACCCTACTTCTACCGTGTGCTTTGAGATCCCTATACCAAGTATTTAGTAGGCGAAGCTGCAAATAATTGCAATGATTTTTTGTATTAGTATTAACCGCCTCCATAGTGTAGTGGTTAGCGCGCTAGGCTACCATGCTGAAGGTCTCGGGTTCGATTCCCAAGACGGTCAAATTAAATAATTGTGATTTTTCAGTCTAATATTTATTTAATATGACCCTAGACTGGTACAAAAAAAGAAGGCTGATCACCTTTCCTTCGTTTATTTAACGAACAAGATAACACTGTTTCTATACGATGCATTGGTCTATGTATAACGTGACCATTTATTTTTGTCCTCAAAACGGGACACCAACCAATTTTTACGTAATAGTACGTATATTCAAGAAAACACGTATTTTTTCATAGTTTTTATGTATTAATAAAAAGAAAAGGAATGTTGATGTTGAATGTTGAATGTTGAAGAAAATAAATAGTATAAATATGAAAAATTATTAATTATTCATATCAGTAAAAAAATGTTAGCAATAATCAAATATATCCCCAAGTTTTGCAAATGGAAATGACGAATGAAGGTATTGATTTTTTAGATTTTTCTGAATCCAAAGATAATCTTTTATATGAAGATTATTTTTAATTGATATTCCTACTGAGAGATATCATAGTTTGCTTATGTATTTTTTTACCTACTTAAATTTAAATTATTGATGTTTTTGCAGGTAATAACCGCTCGACACTGTGATATCACAGTATTTGCCTTCAGTTTAATTACGAATATTTGTGTAACAGACTATCACAGCTCTAGCGAAGCCAATCATGAGGAAGTTATGGATGTAGGAAAACTGCAACAAGCCACCTTAACCAAATTCGTTTTTCGTTTGGTTGATGAAATCAACAGAATCCAAGAAAACGCCAATAAAAAATAAATATGAATCCCTAGTCATACTTCATTATTATTGTTATTTATAAACGTGAATACATTTTTATTCAAAATATGTCTGTAATAATTTTAGTGGTTTTATAAAATAAAATACATGTAATATGTAAAACACTTACGTCTTTGTTTATTCTTGAAAAGATCTCATTGGATTTTTAAAACCTCCTTTGAACTTATGTAATCATTACATTCTCTTTTATTTGTATGCTAGTTTATTTGAAGCTCAGTGATGCCAAACTAATATTTAATATATTGTAACACGACGCAAATCCTCACTTGACAACAATAATAATTAAACGTTAAGATAGCGGTCGATACCTCTTAAAATTATCCTTATTTACGATACACGCACTAAATAAAATATTTAAAACGTGGTTAGAATTTTTAAATACTCTTGCTTTTATGAATTTTTTTTATACTAACCGTAATTATGCACCGTGTTTACAAAATTTTATAACAAGATACTCTTAAACCTTCACAGTTAGGTATAATATCAAACCAATCCCCCAAAACAATATTTTTTGTTGTTGAAGAACTAAATTTTTATTTTTTACATAACTAACTAATTATAGATAATTATAAAACAAAATTTTACAGTTTTTAAATTAAATAATTTCGTGAATATTTCTAACAATAATTTAAATTATAATTTCATCGTTATAAACAAAATGCTAATAAAGTAAAACATGTACATACTATTTTATGATATTCTGATTTTTTTTTGCATTGGGTACCTACAAGGAAAAACTTTTTTTACAAAGTATCCATAAATATTATGGACTTTGTCTATGAACGCACATCATATAGTATATTTGTTTATGATCATGACGTGTTTTTTCTATGGTGTAAATGTCATATTTGTGTCAATAGTTATTTTTTTATTAAATATCCGTTGAAATATTTGAGAGCTCGTGGTAAAGTGCAGCATCTTAGAATTGTTTTTCAATTTATGATTTTTTTATACCATGAAGTGTTTAGTGGAATTACGCCCTAACAGAACACTTCTGCAACCAAATTTTGACGGTTATAAGTTATCATTAGACCCAATACCGGTATGGCGAAAGACGTTAGAAACTAACATCGACCGAGTTTATCCAAGTGATGAACAGTATTCTCTCATACACGCCAAATTATTTGGCTTGCACAATCATCTTGTGTACGATCTGTGGGCTGACAGCGGAGCTTATTTTATTGACGAAAACTGGAAGGTGAATAAAATACTCCTAAAAGATAATCGAAACTTGGAAGATTTAGAAAACGTTTACGAAGTCCCATCTCATATCGAGAGACAGCCTGGCCACTATCACGTATCTTTGAAATTCTGCTCTGAACAGTATGCATTATTAGCGGACGGTGCTGGAACCTTACATATTGTCAAAACAGGAAATAGAAATCGAGCGGACATCAAATGGGATTGTATTTTTTCTGACCAAGTTTTGGGCGCAGGAATATGCTTTGTGATAATAGATTGTAGGTTAGAATTTGAAGAAGGAAAGGAAGTGATTCACTGTCTCTTGCAACACATTCAACAAAGAGACAAAACATTTGATTCGGTGATAGAATGGGTGTCCTTAAAAAGGGAAAACCAAATATGGAATGTGGTATCCGTGAAACAATTGAAAGGGCAAGGGTCCTTGCATTATGCGGCTTTAGAGCCTCGATGTCTCGGAATTTACATCGCCAGCGATCATGAATTTAAGTTTACGAGTGACTTAAATAGTGTGATCGCTGACCAACCGCAACCGATAGAAAAAAATCTGATTTACACATGGCTCCAGACTGGCGAGGATATAACATTAACCCTTCAATTGGATAAAAACTATGACAAATCATCTCTTAAAATAGAAACTTCTTCTAAATCTGTAACAATAATTTACAAAGGTAATGAGCTGTTGAAAGGAGAGTTGCATTCCATGATCGATATTGAGTTGACTACGTGGAATGTGGACGAAAACGGAAAGTTAGATGTCTTGTTGACCAAATATCAATCTGGAGCCATGTGGGCTGACTTCTTGGCTGGAGGAGATGAGAATGGCGAGCAAGTGATGCATCCCGGCCTGGTGGAGGAAGTCCATCGCAGGCTGGCGCACCTCTGTAGCGATACTGAACTGTCCGCCGAGGCCACGCCAGCTGCCTTCAACAACCAGCAGCTGGAAGAATGTGATGCTGTTTCTGAAGAGAATACTTGCTTAGGTAGTTTTTGTTTAATTTTTCATTATTAAGATTGAAAAAAAGACTCAGTTAATTAAGTTTCAGTAATTGGCCTTTTCTGGCTTATTACATTTCTCTATGACTTTTTCCATCAACATTTAGCAAGGCACGCTCTACATATATTTAAAAATAATACTTACATTGCGAAATTTCAGTAGTTAAGATATAATTCCATCAGTTCTTAACTGCACGTATCCTGAAAAGTTTGTTCCATATTTTCTTCCTCCTTTTACCTTCAGAGGCAAGAAATTAAAATAAAAGGAACCGTGAATTCGATATTTGCGAATCTTTATCACTATATTTTAAACATATAAACTTTAAATTTCAGTGAGGATTGATGCCGCCTCCCATAAAGTCACCCATCAAGCTCCGTTGAGTGTCCATCAGGTGATCCTGACTGTCGCCCTAACTCCTTCCGACCCTCCCGCCTTGGGACTCCGGCATGATGTAGACACCTGCATATGGCAACCCAGCCAGCTCAGCGAAGATGCGCTAATCTGGCCCGTCAATCATGAAGGCACGTTACTCGCATTCGGATATGTCCAATCATCCAAACAGCAGAAGAAGTTCACAGTCTGTCCCCCCAATATGAATTACGGCGTGGTGTGTGAAGCCAACAGACACTTGTTCGTGTACAGGAGCAAGGCCGCGCCAAGGGAAGGATGTCAACTGAGGCAGAGAATTGGTGGCGGAGAAAATAGACCAGTAAATGTTGGACAGCAACAAGTCGTATCTCTCGATCGTGATGGTGAAATTCTAGGAATTTGCGCAACTAATAATATTTTATATATTCTTTCCGAAAAAAATGTTATCGCGCTTCAAATGACATAATTTAAAATACATTTTTGAAAGTAAAATATATTCTTTTAATATGGCCTCAGACAATACAATGTTACGATATATATGAATGTTTCCTCGGTAAGAATACAGGGTAATTTACTATTTTTTTTTCATAAGCCATTAATTACAGAATAATTTAATGAGAATAATGAATTATCTAAATTAAAAGTTTTTGGGAATTAAGTAAGCAACAGCTTTACACGCGGCTTCAATATCACAATACTTGTAAGTGAATCCATATTCTAGACATCTTTTTGGAGTGACCCACTGCCCTTGGGTCAGCATAATTGCCCGGTCTTTTCCAAGTAGGAGATTCATCACAAACGCTGGTACTGGAAAGAGAGCTGGGCGACTCATAGCCTTAGCGAAAGCCTAAAAACAGAAGTTATTATAAATATGTATAGGATATAAGAAGAGTAGAAGTCCCAAATTTGATGTGACTTTGGATGAAATTTATGTGCATTACATTATTTGGCTGACTATGGTTACTAGTTGTACATAGAATGCGAAAAATCAAATAAAAACTATAAAATATCTATGCTTTAAAACAATCTGAAATTTTCTATAGTTTCAGTGATTACTATGGAAAAGTGAACTATATTGTTTTGGGAGAATAATAGAGATTTTTCAAAAAAATATCTAAATTAATGAAATTTTTATCATTTTTTATACTCATCGAGCATTATTGGCTTCAAGCATAATTTTGGACATTCTGTGCCTTATTTTTTCCTCTGAAGATTGGTAGATTGATAGATGAATATTATCTATATTACTACCCGATGCTAGACTCACAAAATGACCACATTGAAGATCTTAATTTAATGATGTGTTTCGAGAATTTTTTACCATTTTTTTTTCTTAATGTAAAATAACTACTTACTCTTGTAAATTGACTATTAGTTGTAGCCATTGGGGATACACCATTTAATACCCCTTCCACATCATTTTTAATACAAAAGTAAAACAGCTGTATGAGATCATCAATATGAATCCAGGGCAGGTACTGCAATCCATTTCCAATTCTGCCTCCCAGTCCAAAAAAATATGGGAGATAAAGATTCTTTATCATTCCTCCTTCCCTTCCGAGCACAACTCCACTGCGAATATTCACCTTTAAATAATCACCAAAAATGGACATTGTAAGTACACATAATTATTTTTAATGTAATGCTGCTGTACTGGTCGTTCTGATAAAGAGATTGAGACATAGAGATATATATGAGAGATATATTAACAAAACTAATGTTATCTAAAATATCTGACCATATACCAAATGCTTTAAATATAAAGAAAAAACTATTATTTAAAAAAAACTTGTAGCACCATGACACTAAAAAATTTAGGAATTTAACAGTATCAATAGCACAGAATTCTCTTTCATCAGCAATTTGATACAGCGAAGGTGAGCTGGCATTTAGTAAGTCAAACTTATATTCAGAAAACATTTCTTTTCCAGATGTATACATGTATTTTTTACTTACTTATATACATACTATGTGAAATACTCTCAAAATAAAACATGTTACTAAAATAAAACCATCCTCTATTCTCTGTACCCGAGCATATGATAAAAACAATGAAATTTGTTAAATTACGGAATAATATTAAAACCTAAAATAGTTTGTATGTTAGTACGGTTGAGGCGATCATACAAATTGGGTTAAAACAAAAATCAATTTCAATTTCTTTACTCATACGAACGTGTGTGATACGTCCGCTACATTATCGCCCGAATGCAACAAGCCGTACCCTGTATGTTCAGGTACAAAAGAGTAAACCCGCAACTCCAGAAACATTCCATGATATGTCAAATTATTCCTACTCACCATATGTATACAAATAAGTCATATGGCGCATTTATTATTTAGCGGTCAATATCGCTGGCTATCTCATTTGCAGAATATGTCGAGATTATGTTGATTGATACAAAATATATTCGTAAAAATATTCACTAGAATAAATATTATATTACCAAAAAATTCCAGCACCTTTTGCTTTGAGAGCCTCGGACTTGCAAAGAATTTAAAAAAAGGTCAAAAATGGGTCTTTTGTTTTCGAAATTGTCTGGTACATTGTAAATAAATATTGTTATATATGAGAAATCTTATGAAAATAAAAACCAAGGATTTTAACAAGCAGGGTGGTTAATGTAAATAGAGTAACTTCCACATCAAACGAAATTCATGAAAAACGTGATCATTGACAATTGATATCTTACTAGCTTAATATTGCCCTGAAAAAAATCCCAAACCGGATTTTAAACTTGTAAACCTTTGAAAATGACTAACTGCATTTATGTTTATTTTCTTGCTAAGCAAAAGTGACTTAAATGGCCCTCCTGAACATTTTACGTTTTGTTAGTTGGTCACTTTCTCCTGTACGACTACGAAATATTGTATGATTGGTTTTCATATGGTAATAGAGGTAATTTACTTGAATAAAAAAAATCAAGCGATTTGTTATATTAATAAAAGAAATACATGAAATTTATGTAGGAAAAATATAGGTACCTTATGCAAGTGGGAAAGTAGGCATTCAAGTATTAATAAAAAAAAATGTTTTTGCCTACAATTTTCAATTATAAATTACATGAATTAATAATAACTCACAAGTAGGAAGAGGCTATAAAACTTGTAAAATTGGAGTCTAAGTAGGGCCATGATGAGCGGTATTGCATACAGGATGAATTGGAAAAACAGATTATTTCTTAGAGTGTAAACAGTCAAAAGAGAAGATTAAGACATTAGTATTTTCTTGTTATATTTATAATAATATAATGTGGCGGCTTTTGGTATGTAAAATCACAATTATTGTAGCGGCTTTTGATGCGTTAGATCACAATTATTTATGTTTGAGTGAACTTACCGTTTTGCACACTCCCGGATTTTTCAGTTCAGCTGCACTTTCCCAGTGGTGGCACAGCTTGGAGAGATAGTCAAACTCGTGGACCTCTGTGTACTCGTTATAGTTCACACAGTCAGAGGGGGGATAAATCCCAACTCCCGACATCACAATAAAGGAAGCTGGTTTATCACAACTCTCATCTATAGCCTTAGCAAGCATACATGTTGTCTTTATCCTGGACTCGTATACAGTTTGCTTGAATCTAACAAACAATTTATTATAGATTCAATTCAATTAAATTTATTTACAATTAACATACACATTACAAACTTAAAATTTGAAGCGTATACATTAAATTACATTAAAATCGAAAATATGCAAGAATATTACATATTGCTAAAGGTGTAGAAGAATCCCGCATCGGAAAACTCCTTCAGACACATGGAACAGATCAATATCCAATGAGATATTGTTCAACATAGAGGTACTCTTCCTACAGGCATAACCATCGGCAGGTTGGTCCTGTGTATAGGAATGTGAAACAATCTATGCCGACGCTGTCTTAGGTAACTATCGGGAACATACATTTGATTAAAGCAATGTTTCTCAAAATTAACAGTTTTTTTCCTATATTATGATGCTAGCATTGTGATCAGTAAACTAATAATGTGTAGATTATGGTCAAAACATCTTCTCTTCTTCTAACCCTTATCTACACCCAATGGTGCATAGGGCACTGAGTCATATTGACCCAGTGTTATCTTGATTGTTACTTACAAGAAGGCAAGGTGATCACTCCTGCGCTTCAGGGACCAGTCCAGGGTAATATTAAATAAATGAATTAATGGAGTGTAAAATCACTAATATTTATTTTCACCCCCCTGGGAATCGAACCCAGGACCTTCAGCACGGTAGCTAAACGCGCTAACCATCATGCCACCGTAGTGGCTAGTCAAAACAGAGTGCAAACTTAAATATTTTAAAACCCAATAAAATATACCACTAATAAAATATGTATAATTACTCAGGTGTCCATCGTTTTGTAAAATCAAGTACATTTGCTCCTGACAAGTTGATTACGGATGCCGTTCTTTTGGGTATTCCATGTCTGGCTAAGTACTCCCATGTAATAGCGTTCTTGGAAGGTGTACGTGATATAATAGTAACTTCATAACCATTCCACTTCAGAAAGTGAGCCAATTGTTTGCCAATAAATCCCGTTCCTCCACCTGTAAACAATTAAATACATTTTGAGCCATACTACATGAAGAATTAATTCAATAAAGACTTGAGTACTTTGACCCTATCTTAAAGCCATTTACCGTCTTGCAGGCACTGATATGCAGTAATAGCATGTGATTGACATTAACCCCTTGTGTGATTGCCCGAATACAATTCGGGTAGGTATTTTGCTGACACAGTGATTTGCCCGAACCCAGTTCGAGCACATTGTACACAAAACTTTTTTTAGTGATTTGCCCAAATCCAGCTCGGGCCATTCCCCCACCAGTCTAGATATATCCATTCTTCCTTTTGTTTTTTTCCTAATATTGTTTATTTATGTTTTATACTGATTTATTATATTTCAAAATATGATTTTAAAAAAAGGTGGCTTTTTTGACCCACTTTTTTTCCAAGAGGTTGACTACAGAAATGGTTAAGGATAGTCAGTAAAGCTCTTATATAGCGATGATATTGAAATTATGATTTTTGTAGTATCGCAATCAAGGATTAAAATAACGCTAGTTTATATTACTGAACTATATTCAGTAAATAAAGCGATAAAACAGCTATTATTGGATATAAAAGATTTGCCTATTCGATATGGTTATATAATTTTTATTTACAAGCATTATGCTACAATACATAAAAAATAGGAATTTAAATTTACATACGTTTATAAATAACTCAAGTTATTAAAAATTGACTTACCTATTAATATACGCTGAGCCATTTCAACGTGGTTTATTTGTAAATATCATATTATCCCAAATCCAACCAATATTTTTAAACAAGCCGGGGAAGAAATGTCAAAATACTCAAAAATATTCGAATTCTTTTCTTCGATGAGTGATGCCATTTCAAAATATTGTTGTAGGACCCACATTATAGCCTGCCCAAGGTGTTTCACTATTTATGTTTGGCTTATTGATCTATGAAATGTTGAAATCTATGGAACCAAATGTCACCATGTATATAGTCTTTGGTCACAATCACAGACTAACTATTTATATGACAGTGACAGCGGCTGGAGAATTTGAATATTTTTAAATTTCTATAAATATGTATATGATATTACCATAACAATTCAACAATAAAAGCGTTTTTTTATTATTTTAAGTTCACAGTAAAAGCAAATAGTTATCATATCGTAAATTATGATAACGTTGTATTATTCTGATGGTAAAGCCTTCGTTTGGAATGCTGACGGTAATAAATCTAACTCCACATAATTGATAAATAAATCAAACTCCGTTTTATTGATTCTCGAAGCATATTTTTAATATAAAATTAAATCTAACAAAAGTATGAGTTTGTGGTCGTGGTAGTCTCAGACTCGAGATCATAATATCCATTGTTCGATCACCAATTTTTCGTTGGTTTTTTTTTTAAACAGTATGTTTTTGTATATATTATATTTTTTTCTCCCAAAATGTGAATTGTACATAGTATTTTTTTATTAGCTATTTTTATGGAAAATTGTAGGAATATTTTTTACGCTTCTATGAATTAAGTTATATTCCATTAAATTTATAGATTGGATGAAAATTCGTATGACATATAGAATTATTGGTGAATTGATTGGAGCAATTGCACCCTTTCCACGACATGGAGGATTTCATGGTAAGAAATTAGTTGGAATGTTTAAATGTGCAGTTTAATATTACTATGTTAGAGTAATTTTCAATTAAATTTTCCAGGATTTCCGATGACTTTAATGTCCGAAGAGGTAGCATTGCTTGTTGAAGAAGGTTTTTGTAAACTTGTAGAATCAACAGATTTATGTCATAAGGCAGCAGACAATATCATTAATTTAGCGGAAGAAACTGAGAAAAAGTATGTAAAACTATATGTACAGTGAAACCTCTATCTATCGTTTTTAAAGGGACCTATTCAAAAAAATTATGAATGTGGGATTAAGAAGTCAATATACAAGGAGATTCGATTGAGTAAAGATACCGTCCTCCCAATCTGCATAACCATTGGTAGATTGAGATTCTAAGAAGGTACATGTTTTAGATGTAAATAAATGTTTTTTTAAGAAAAAGCGCAACAGAACCAAAAAATAGTAACAAGCATATTTATTGCATTGTAAATAATCTGTGATTGATATTTATTTTTTCTGTTTTGTTTCCGTAAGTCTACAGTATATTTTCAGCTTTGCAAATAATACCTATTTCAGCATCAGTTATTGAATGCGAACGTGTAGAAAGTTTTCAATCTTTCAAAGAGTGTGCATGCTTCTGAAAATTAAGGTACAGCCAGCGGCTCCTCTTCATCAATATTGACCTCTTCTGCAGCCTCCGCCAACCTCGCGTCACACAAGCTTTCGATAGTTTCTATCCCACACATTGGAATATTGTCATTGAATGTAACAAAATTCATAAGAATGTAAAAAACACAGACAAAATATACAAAATATAATTCAAACGATAAATGCGGTAAAATGGTGATACAGAAATGATAGATTTGATCTATTTCTATATGAAATGAATTCAGGGTAGAAGAAATAAACAACACATCGGGGAAAATGATTATACGAGGAACGATAGATAGAGATTTCACTGTATTATGATAAAACAATTGACATATTTAAATGCTTTTTTCTTATTAAAAATTATCCATAAAAAACATGATATTTGAAATTAGTTTTAACTTAAATCATTTATATTTTTAGATTGTACTCCGAACAAGTAGAATGTATGAAAGAAAAACGTGTAGAGCAAATTTGTTCAAGAATAGATATGATTATAGCTGGAAAACAAAAAAAGTTGGCTATCCAAGGAAAAGTTTTAGGTAAATATTTATGATATTATTATGTGTTTTTTTAAATATCATTCAAATGTAGTCCACGTCCATAGTGTAATAGTCAGCACGCTCGGCTACCGTACTGGAGGTCCCGGGTTCGATTCCGGGGGAGGGAGTTAAATAAATATATGTTTTTTTCACTCTAATATTTATTCAATACTACCTTGGATTGGTACCTGAAGCGGAGGGCTGATGCCCTTTCCTTCATGTGTTGACAATTAAGATAACACTGCGTTTATATGATGTTGTGCCCTATGCACCATTAGGTGCGGATGAGGGTTTTGAAATTTGAATTGAAAATAAACACCAAAATTATTCTTCTTCTAACCCTTATCTGCACCCAATGGTGCAAAATCAAACACACAAAAATTAAGTCACTTATTTATCCCACTTCAACGGAGCTATTTTTTATGTACTGCATTTGTAATTAATGATAACTGTTCTGGATTTTCAGATTGTAATCGAGATAGTATGCTTCAAGAAGAAATACAGAAGATACAACCTCTTAGTATGGGAAATACATTAGTTCAAATTCCTACTGAACACCCTTGGCCATACAGTTGAGTTCCGAATTCTATTTTACTATTGACATAATGTACAGGTAGTTTCAACTTATGGACATTTGACTTTGCTATTTTGTTAATTCCAAAAATACCGTTTATTAGTCATTTTTAAAACATTGACAATCGAGAATATGATCTAATCCTGCATGGATCTTGATATATTTTTTTACTATTATGGAAGAATATGATCACAATAGAGAGTTTTAATTTCATATTTGAGGGTAATTCAAAAACACAATGGCCGTTCATTAAGATCAGAAGAAGAAAAGCTCTATTGAAACTATTGTTTTAAAGAAAACAGTAGATTTATACAAAACTAACTTACCATCACACCACTTTTCCGCGGGGGTAGGCAGAGAGCATAGAATGCTACACCACTCTGTTTTTGCAAACATTTTTCGCCTCTTCCAAGTTTATGCATCTCCTCATACATACCCGCCGATTATTTCGACTCTATATATATTTACCAATAAATAATTGTAAAATGTTCCTATACACCTTATATTATATCTATGAACAATTGAAATTTTGCTTTTGTAAAATGAATATTTTATATTATTTTAAACACACTTTTTTAACATAATTTTGCCTTCAGAAAATTCAACTCTTATACATTTTTCAGTAACTAATTATATAGGAATGTAAAGGACCAACCATATTTCCAATATTAATTAATATTAATTCAAAATATAAAATAATTTAATGCTGTCAGCTATATTCTACAGTTTTATCGTAACTTATTTTGAAATTTATTTAAAAATGTAAAGTTTTTTAGGTACAAAAGATGTTGACATAAGCAAATTGAATCCTAGTGTAACTTCAGACGAAGGAAAACTGCGATATGCAGTTTTTAAAGATTTGTGGAAAAAGGGTCACTACATAACTGCCGGAACTAAATTTGGAGGTGACTTTTTAGTTTATCCAGGTAAGGATATTTTATAAACACAATATTACTTTTTGTGATAAAATTTAATCTCATTATTCAAATATACACCATGGTGTTAATCAATTACTGACTTGCTTGAACAGGAGCGATATTATTTTTCATTTGTTTTAAACGTGTTTTTTTTTAGGAGACCCTGCTAAATTTCATGCCATGTATATCGTTAAGTGTTTAACATCGCAAGAAGAGGAATTGCAACTATCCAGCATTGTGGGGTTCGGTAGACTGGGAGTTTCTGTCAATAAATTGACTGTTTATGCTTTTTTAAATAATGAAAATGAAGTGGTATATCAATCTTTACAGTGGCATGAGACTTTGTGTTAAAATAATAAATATTAATGAAAATTTTCAAATCCTCTTTGATTTTCTGCATAATACCATTTTTTTAGACAGTTAAAAATCGTGTTATAAAGGATGAAAAAGTATTTTAAACAAAAATTAAAGCAGTGCATGTTTAACCTTGGCTCGTAACGCATGTTTGTGCTGAAACATTTAGTGCATGTTGGTCTTCGGGTCGACCAAAAATTGCATGTGTTAAATATTTTGTGTAGTTTTAAGTGTATAAATGGTGCTATGGTGGTGAAGGGTGGTATTGTTTGCATGTTGTGGTAGTGATTGTCCTGACGAAGAGACGGGTACGTCTCGAAACCGGTAGACATAAAAATCTCAGTGAGTGGTTATATACTAATATTATTAACATTTTTATAAAAAATAAATAAGTAAAAATCAAAGGATTAAAAATGTTACAAATTCTAGAATGACTTTTTTCATATAGCAGATTTTCTCTCATCTTAACCTTTTAACCGCGTTGACTTTGTTCCTAAGAGATGCCCTGCGCGGCGGTATTTCGCCGTTTTTTAAATGATTACTTTTATCATGTATTTAGTTAAGAAACTATTTATTTTCCTAAACAAAAACGTTCAATGGGATTCATTTTGCCTTTTTGGTACTCTGTAATACACATGTGTCACATTATTCTTGAAATATATCGTAATATAAACAAATTATATCGTAACATACATAAATCAAAGCACGCATCGTGTGTCACTCTTACCCACTGGCGATGCGTAGCGTCGAGAGTGAGACAGATATAGGGCATGATTATGGCGCGGACTAATTACCGACCGCAAGAAAAATCAGGGATCTGTTCTTTTATTTATCCTTGTGATGTTACAAATAATTAGTCAGATATTTCAACAGATGTCATAAGGCCAAGGATTGACATATTATTTTATCAAAAGTTCCACACCATGAGAAAAATCCCTTTAAGTTGAACTGAGGTTGGAAACTTGGAGCAATGTAAAAACACAAACGCTTATGTCAGCCGCGTATGGGGCATGTTTTGTTAAAACACATACGGTTATGCGAGCCGCGTGGATCCGGTTAATTTGCATTTAGTTGACAGTTAAAGGTTTGATAGAAATGTTTCCAATATTAATTTTTTTATTTGTTGTGTACAGGTGAGATAAAAAAATATAAGTTATTTATATAAAATTGCAATCAATAAAACTTGGTCAATGATATTATTTAATTTTTCTTTCATTTTTTGGTAGTTTTTTTATTTCCTTGAAGAGCTTCTAGATATGCTGTTTTTTGCCGTCCAACCGCGGTTTTCCACCAAAATTGTTCAGCCGCTTCATCTTCTTCCTTGAAAACTGGATCGTGTTTACTCAAAGCTAGAATCACCTCATTTGCAGTTAGAGGTATTACTCGTAGTTGAAGCATCCTTTTTGTGGTAATAACGCTTTTAAGGACCCTCAGGATTTCACCTATTGACAATAGAAAAAAAAAACATTAACTATATGTAATACATAAATGATACAGTAATTATTTTATTACATGCTTACCAATAGTATAACCATCGGATAACTTTGCAATAGCAGAAACTTCAAACAAGGGTCCTATTCCGCTATATTGCCTTAGTTGGTTTTTCCACATATTAGAGACGGTGCCATAATCTGGGCGAGGTATCATTATATACTTTTGAAATGCAGCTTGTAAGGATTTTACATCAGCATCCCAAGGAACACATGATGTTCCAACCACTAGTATTCTATCTTCCGCAGAGATACCTAAAAAGTAAAATAATAAAAATAGCTGCCAATGCAATCTACTTATGATTAAAATAAATCCTAACTTACTTTTTATTATTTTCGGTATGTCCTTTTTCAAACGTTTAGGGTCTGTTAAATCTGTTTTCGGGACCTTCTTAAGAAATGGTTTTTCAGCATCGTCTATAAATATAACGGATGGTTGTAGTAATCTCGAAACTTTAGAAATCAAATGAACAAGCATTATCAATCCTGGTTTTCCTGGATACTTTCCCACCAGATTTGCAGGAGACAAGTCAAAAAGAACCGCACCTATTGCGGTGCATATAGCGTGAACCAACATTTTCTTTCCACTTCCACGAGAACCTAGAATGATATTAATTATTGCGTTAGATGACCAAATATTAAATAAATATTGTTTGTGCAACATAAATCTGTTTCATAAATACACAAGTCATGTCAACAACTGTCAACGCGGAATTAGGTTTAAATTGATCTATACCCAAGGAAATGAAAGATCTCTCTTTCTTGAGTTTTAACACTGCAGTGGACATTAATATAGTTTACCTGAAATGAGCACTGATTTGACTAGAGGTAATGTTTGGTGTAGAGTGTCTGATCCCATGGGAATAATGCAGTATTGTTTTACAAGTTGTCGAATATCTCCCAAGCATGGTAATGGTTCTTTTCCAAGTTTCCGAAATTCATAAGCAGCATAAGAATTCTCTCCTATATATGAATCAATGGACACTTCTGGATACTTTTTTATTATTCCATTCATTATTAACTCTTCAAATAAAGACTCCGTAGTTCTGTCCGGTGTGAGGTCTTTTTCTTTCTTCTTTTTACCTTTCTTTCCCCCTTTTCTACCTTTTTTAGGCTTTTTCTTTTTGGTTTTTTGACCATGGTCTTTATCCCACGCAGCTTGAAGTAAATCTAGCTCTGCTCTCATCAGTTCATCCGCAACTTTTCGTATTTCCCCTTCCACAAGATTATATTTGTCTTCTCGAATTATAACCTCATCATGAAGTTGATTTATATTATCTTTTTCATCTTTATATTTCCATATTTCTTCATATCTAAAAATAATATATTTTAGCCATAACATTTCGCAATATTAATTTCAAAAGTATATATATTTCAGTACAGTTGCTATATTATTTAAATCAAATATACAAAGTGAAACATACTCATTGTTGGATTGAACGACATTAGGTAGTAATTTGGTGGGAAGTATTTTGTAGCCAATTTCTTTTTTTTCCTCTTTTTTTCCTTCTTCCTTATCTTTTTTACCATCTTTACTATTTTTAGATCCCTTAGAAGAGCTGACACTTGATTCAGTTTCTTCACCTAAATATTGCATTAGTAAAAAATAATAATACTGATACATATATTTTTATGAGTGATTTTATGAAAAAAACCTTTTACCTTCAGTACTCTTAAACATAGCTCTGGACCCTCCCTGTTCTTCTGGTGGGAACTCGGGCATTTTCCCCGATTGGTCGTAAGTCTCTCTGAACCAATGCCTTATTTCATCCGTGATTTCTTCCATTATGAGAACACCTTTCTTGTCCCTAATATTTGTTTCAATTTTCTCCAGAGCTTCTACATATTTCTTTTCATTTTCAGCCTGTAGAGCACGTCTATGTTCTTGCGTCTAGAAAACAATTGAAAAAACGGAAAATATCAACGCCAAAAATTAATAAATTAGAAAATATATGCGTGTGTATTATAAATACTTTCTATAAAAATTGTTTCTATACCTTTTCTACTTGCATTTGAGTTTCGCTTTCCTTGAGGGGTGTTTGTATCATTCCTATCAGTATCATTTCTTCCATTTTCCGTTTCTTTACATTCCGACGAGCAATAAAACCTCTCCACATCTTTTGAATCATTAGTGCAGAAACGTAACTTATTTCTTCCTTTCTTTCTGGTTTCCCTTGTTCTTTCAACAGGCGAATTTCCTTCATGAAAATACATCTAAAAAACAAAGAATGTAATAATCTGTATTTTCAAATGTCTATATTAATTGTAAATGAATGATGAAAGCAAATTGAATGTCATGAAAGTAATCTGAGCTTCTGTGAAGCCTCTTCAAGATAGTTAAGGCATATAGAGCAAATAGAAAATGAGAGAATGTTTTAGTATAATTTGAAAATATGAATGTGAGAGTAGGGAAAGGGAAGAACAATCTAAGGAAGTCCCAGCAGGACCAAACTATTTTCTTTTCTAACCCAATGGTACAAAGGGCACTGCATTGTTTAGAAGCAGTTATCTTGATCGTTAAACACACAAAGAAAAGGTGATAAGCCTTGAGTTTCATGCACCAGTCTAGGGTAATATGAAATAATTTATATTCAACTGAAAAATCACTTATATTTATTCTGACCCCCCTGGGAATCAAACCCGGAATCTTTAGCGCAGTAGCCAAACATACTGACTACTATACTACTGAGGCGAACAAAAACCGAACTGTTACCAAACTATGTATTTGTAACATCAAATCTGGCTGTGTCAAAAGTATATATCTAGATACATGAAAGCAAAGGAAACTAGGAGTGTATGACGGGACAGACATGTGTGCTAGGCGTTCCATCCTCCCTCGCTACCCCTGCAGGAAACGCCATAGTAGCAATCAAGCATATATATATATTATGTTTACCTCAGCCTTCCCTGTCTCGCTCTTTCGTGAATTTGTATAATTTTAATAGCTTCGAGTTCCGTCAACTGTATTTTTTTACTTTCCCCCTCTTCGTAACCTAAGTTCTGCAGAACGTTTTCAATAAATTCTTTTTTGTACTTTATATCCTCTAGTCGTTCGTTTCTAAAATATTTTGGTACTACTATTTCGGCGTCATTTGGAGAGAGGCGTAGTTTCATTAAAACATCATCATTGTAACTGTGTTCCGATAAATCAACACCTTCCAAATCCGTTTTCAATTCCACAACCCGACCGAGACATCCGTCCAGCAATTTTCTAATTAAAAGTCGTTTTTGGGGATGAACAATTTGATCGTAACACTCTTGTAGTTTATTAGAGGCAACTATGTATTTGTAATACACCTCACTAAGTGCGGCATGAAAAATTTCTTTTTCAGGCTGCGGATGTGGTTCATTTTGAAGGAATGTATCGATATTAGCTGCTTCAGACAAATCAATTCTCGCTTCTGCCCATAGTTTATTATATGTATTGTGAGACATTTTGGGTAATTGAAATCCTTAAACACAATTAAAAATGTATAAATATTTATTAGTTAGTGCTATCATGACAAGTCCTTTGATAATATTATGATATTGATTAAACATTAGCTCCATAGTAATATTTTTGAGTGGTGATAGAAACACAATTATTAAAACAAATGTGTTCATACTATTATTGATTTCACATTCGCTAGATTTTTTTCTAGTGTACACTGAGGATAGAACACCAGGTGTTATGTAATATTTTAACGGTAACACCGTGCAAATACGTATTTTATTGATAGATAATTAATAACATACATTTCAAAGGGGACAAAATTTGCAGATAAGACAAGTATTATAGTTTTTTTTTTTTATATAAAATATCAGCAAACACTTTCTAATAAAAATTAAATATTTTTCTCTAATACTCACCTTATTTTTTATTATTAAATTAATCTAAATTTTACTAAAATTTTGAGAATATTATTTACAATGTTTACATGCTTTTCTTGTATTTGAATTTTTACATAAAAATTTTGATTAACATTTTATTAAAAATATCCTTATATCCACATTTTGAATAAATATTTTATTTATATTAAAAATAATATATGTATAAATTTTTACATAGTCCTGTATCACATTTTGATTTTTTTTTGTTAATGTCAAATTAATAACACTCATAGATATTTAAATACTTTTTTATTTCACAGTATTCTTTTTTAAAAGAGTTACTTATTAGTACTTACCTAAGCAATATTATTTTCAAGCCATTTACCTCATTTGTTCTCCTCCTTTTTCTTATCCATGCCAAATGGTGCATCTTTTGGTGGCAGTCTAAAAAGCATATATAAATATAATATATTCTGGTGGGAATCGTATGTGAGAAGTCACCTTATCACCAGTTATCACACACAACCTTGGTGAATAGACTAAAAAATATCTTTTCTACATACCTAAGTCAATACTAAGTCCAAATTATTTTATTTTTATTTCATTTCAGCTATTTTAATTTTAAAAGTGTAAAAGAGGCATGATAGAGTTCTCACTCGCACTTATATATGGTCAGTATGCACAAGTGAGAACTTCATTAAGCCT
The DNA here is from genome assembly GCF_059751285.1 of Brachycentrus maculatus. Classification (NCBI taxonomy): domain Eukaryota; kingdom Metazoa; phylum Arthropoda; class Insecta; order Trichoptera; family Brachycentridae; genus Brachycentrus; species Brachycentrus maculatus. The sequence continues at coordinate 266,937 of NW_028280907.1, forward strand.
CTCTTTTATGTTTTTTCGACAAGAGTTTAGAAGTTAAAGGTCTGGTAATAGTGTTTAACTCTCTGACATGAGTTTTAATGAAGATTTTATTTTGAAAGGCAGGTTTTTTAAAATTTCTAAAATAAAATAATGCATTACTGCAAGGCATCAAATAACATTCCAGTATTTGTTTTTTTTTAAATGCTTTCATTGAATGTTAAAACTTAAAATAATGAACTGCTTTTAAAACTGGTACTAACATCGATACACAAAGGTTTTCCATCCGGTATTTGTTTTTTTTTTTTAAAGAGAAGTATTTTTGTTTTTTATTATTTACAAAAATACTTCAATTTCATACTATTTCTGTGAGCCTAAGTGGCTCATTATAAGAAATAGGTATCAAATTGTGGTAGAGTGAGTTTGAACCAAGAAACTCTTACTCAAGAGCCCGCGACACTAGCCACGGGACCACGACCCGACACTTTATTTACACAACTGAATATTAAATTAATAATAGTTTCACGGGCCATAATAAATTTTGTTCATATTTTTTAATAGCAAATATACCAGAATAATACTCATATTGCGCAACTGGGTCCACAACAGTCCATACACATAGAGCCAACCTGCGAGAATACCTCAACTACCTCATAAGATAATACAGTAAAATCGGTTTGAACTATTTCTTTACCGGAGTGCCCATACCAGGTATGAAGAAATCCGCAAAGGCTCTTTTTTGCCCGTTTATATTAGCAACAAATCGGGCAAGGGGTTTATCAATTTCTTTTACACAAAAATTTAAGTAAAAAACGTTTGCAATAACAATTACTTTTTATTAATCATAATTTATTTTAGTGATGATGTATCAGATATCTACAATTTGAAAAATAAACATTCTTTAACACTAAGCGCTAAGCTTCGATTACTCACTTAGTATTAAAGTAAAAATATATACATAACATATATGAAACTAAAAACCGTTATTTTTAAAACAAATTTCACAACATGGTTTTTAACTAAGTTTTATAAATAATATACTTAAAATAACAAGTACATATATAGTAGAAGTAATTTTAGTGAGCAAAATATTGTTTATATAAAACAAGAAAATATTTGGCATGTTTATAAACTAACCCTAACATTTTAAATCCTAATAATTATGTTAACTCTTTTTATGTTCTATCTTAATTATTATGTTACATTGCTGAAATAATTATAGTAAGGTTTTCTTCGATTCTTTTTAAATTTATAATATTACGATAATTATTTTAGGAAGATAAAATATCATGCATTTTCAATTACAAACTGAAACTACTTATAGAGTCACATTTATGCTTCTGTTATATTATATGTTTTATATTATGTAAATAAACTAGACATGATTAATCAAATTCAAAAACCAAAATAAATAATAAAATATTCAAAATAAATCCCATTGTTGGATTTAATCGTTTAAAGCTAATCACATTAATCGGTGCACAAATTTGGTTGCGTATTTCGTATTTTTAACTACCATTACATTTGAAAATTTAATATCAAAAGCTGGAAAGAAATATAAATAAAAAAAAGTAATAAATACAATTCCAATAGAGTCAAACTTTTAAAATAAATACAGCACTGAAAAAAAATGTTTTGTCATGCTAGAATATTTGTGACATCTTTTGTCAATATAATATATTTTTTTTCTAATCAATTTTCTTTGTTTTTTATTATTCAAAATATGAACAGGTTTTACACTTGCAGCTGAAAATCATGACCAGAACGATGTTACTCCTACGTGATGTTAATCAACCTCCATCTGTATGAATCAATGTGATACTCATCTAATATCACTAACCCGTATTGCGTACGCACTGTCAAGTCAGTATGAATACAAAAAATATATATATTTTTTTAAATTGCTTAGAAAGGAATATAAAAGTAAAAAAATCTGTTTATTTTTGGTAGATTGGAAAAAATGAGAAAATTGGAGAAGAGGTAGTTAAAACTATAATTATTCACATCAATTATATTCAAATATACCACTAATTCAGTATCATTATGTGATTGTAGCAAGACAAGAACAAAAAATCATGTTTTTTTTAGAGTATGCAATTATACATGAATTAATAGTCATTTTTAATGAATAAAATTCTTCAAAATATTTACACATTTTAGTCTTTCATTCTTGATCTACTATCCATTTTTAATATTAATTAAAAAATATATTACATGTATGTAGATGCTATCAGAATGATATAATCTTTATGTCTTAGATTTAAAAAAAACTTGAATTTACAACTGCCAAGAAATGGTAGATGTATGAGTCGTAGCGTTCAAAGACAGGCTAGTATTGAAGATGTTATTTGTAGTCAAGTTGGATACTGTTGTTGGGTTTGTAGCTACAGCGAATATAGCCGTAGTGATGTTACTTAGAGTGTTTGTATTTGTTGTCGCGTTGACAATAATAGCAGTCGCCATCGTAGTTAGTTCCACGAGAGTGGCATTCGTTACCCTCGTAGTTAGTTTAGTCATGGGGCCGATAGTCGGGTAGAAGGCGGCGCATGAAGTTGGGACTTGGGGCTGCGGACCGAGCATGGCGTCTAGTAAATAGGCCACGAGGGAACCGGCTGTGAGTCCAACGTTGTACGATAATGTCATTATGTTGCCTGCAAAAACAAACCAAATTTATGTGAGATGATATAAAATGACAACAAAAGAAGAAATATGATCCATCCTACGCCTTAGGTACCAGTCCAGGGATATTAAATAAAAATTAAGAGTGAAAAATAACTTATATTTATTTAACTTCCCAAAGAATTCAATTAAACCCCTAGCATGGCAGCCAAACTCATAAACTACTACAGTATTAAGGCAAAAAAAATATTTAAAAACTATTATGAAACATTGTGATTTTTTAGTAAATTTCATAAAATTTTAAGCTTATGTTAAGAGACGTTAACTAAGTTTCAAGTCAAGTGAATTCATTGCAGAAAGACATAGATAGATTGAAATGCAATGCATACGGTAAGGAACGAAGTGTACTCAGCTCGAGTCAAACTGCAAGCAACTCCTGAATATTAGTTAAAAATTTAAGCATATATGTATTTAGAGGCGTTAACTAAGTTTTAAGTCAAGTGACTTGATTACAAAAAGGGACTGAAAGATTGAAAAGCAATGCATAAGGTACGGAATTAAGTGCACTTAGCTCGAGTCAAACCGCAAGCCACTCCTGAATATTAGTAAAATTTTAAGCTTATATTAAGAGGCGTTAATTAAGTTTCGAGTCAAGTGAATTGATTATAGAAATAGATAGACAGAATGAAATGCAATGTATAAGGTAAGGAATGAAGTGCACTTAGCTCAAGTCAAACCGCAAGCAACTCCTGAATATTATTTAAAGTAAAAAGTTTTAGACATACCGGCCATTTCTCTGGCATCATTTCTCACTCTCTGTTGGGCGGCGAGCATGGGCGCCGCACCCAGGGTGCCCCCTGTGATGCCCAGTAGCAGGGACAGCAGCAGGGGGGCCAGGTCCCCAGCTGCTGCGATGTGCGGGGCTCCGCGGGGGGCGCAGCACAGCAGGATGAGAGGAACGAGCAGCAGCCGGAGAGAGCAGCATGCCGCCATCTTGCTGCGCGCCATTTCCGATACTCGGGATGCAAACATCTGAAACATGAAGCAAAACATTTTTATCTTGATATTTTAAAACATATATGTAAAGTAAAAAATTCTTTCACGAAAGGTAAAGTAAAGGTACAGTTAACTTATATATATTTTTTAATATAACACTTGGGCTGAAAAGTTCATAGGCTGGCACATAAATGGCGTTACGACAATTAAATCCATGTAATTTTTTAGTTAGGTAACTATATAAGCTTTTTCACTTGTTTATTTTACCAGCTGGTTAAACATATACATAAATTCATTACATTGTTTTTTTTTTCCTGTAATTTTATTTGATTTTTAGTAGCTTCAAATTTCACAATAATTGCAGAAATTAATTGAAAACAATTTCCTTTCATTCATTTTAAATTTTTACATTTGGGTGATTAGACAAAAAAAATAGACTTGAGTTTATAAATTTACATTCTGTAGCTAGTGACAAAATTTGAAATGACTTACTTTTCCAATGAGATCTCCGACATTGAATATTGTCATCAGAATCACAGGCATCCAGGAACCAAATCGGCAGCTAGTTATCTCTGATAATATTCCAGGATATAGACACAGTGTCACAAAGTATGCCAGTGCAATGAAGACCATGTACGGGTAAATCTGTTGTGCGACTTGCCAGCGTGCTCGCATACCGGCTAAAACAATCAATGTTTCAAGTTATCACAAATGATAAGTGTCGGCTAACATATACTATGTATAGCATAGCATATCAAGAAGATATTAGTACCAGTCAAATCCTAAATTGGAGTGAAAATTTAGTTTATTTTAATAAATAGTATCACTACAAATGAATATCTAGTATCACTACAAATGAATCTGTTTTCAAAATATTTTGCTGTGCAAAATATAATAAAAGCTTACATTTAATTCCAGACCAAGATGCTCCCCGTGACCTTGAATTCTTGCTTCTCACAATAACGTCTTCAACTTTAAAACTTGGTCCTGATATCGGCAGCGTAGACTGATTCAAGGTATTCAGTGGATTGCTGGTCGGCTCATAGACAGGGTTTGCGAAGCTGAATGCAGAAAATTGCCCACCATCTAAACATAAAAAGATGGTTATAATATAATTAAATTAAATTATTATATAATATGCATTTTAAAAAATGGTTCATTAGTTGACATACCAACAGAGTTAGTTGGCAAGCTGTCATCCGAATTCAGTGATATTCCAGCATCTGGTGGTGGACTGACTTGGAGTTTTAAAACCCCGTATTGTCCTTTTGGAGTATCATTTGGCTCCAAGTCCATCTAAAAATCAATAAAAATTACTTTTAATGTACGTAAATGAGTACGGCTTCAGTTTTTATTCATGGGAGACAAAATTCCATCTAAAAAATTAGTAACATAATGCGCCATTTATCTTATGCTGAGAACCTCTGACTTGCAAAGGGTCATAAATAGGTATATTGTTTTAATATTTGTCTGGTACATTGTAAATAAGTGCATATTGTTATCGAGAAATCTTATGAAAAAAAACCTGACGATTTTTCACCCACTTTTTGGTTAATAACCCATAGGTAGGGTAGTTAATCACGTTACTAAAAAGAAGTACAACATACATAAAATCTTATTATTAACTCACCAATCCCGTGTCGTCTGTTGGTTCTAAAACAATTTTTCTCTTCGACTCTTGGCACAATGTCATGTAAAACTCAACAAAGGCAGTTTTCCGAACAGCTATATACAAAGCCCAGCAGAATGAGATTGTTATGATTGTCATGCCGAAAAACAACTCTGTATTTTTCTTTTCGTCCTTCAAGATTAATTTGGTAAAAATTCGACTTCCAGACACCCACACTCCCGCCGCACCTGTGATAAATATCAATTTTTTACAGTTTCTTAAAATGTAAATCTTCTAACCGCTGTCGTAAAGCTCACAGAATTACATTAACTCACTCTTTGTGGTGATATTGCATACCTTATCATAAGTAAAATAATGAGCCATAATAAATCAAACTCTAAAATATGAAGATATTTAATCTAAGGATTTAAGTTTTGGACTGACATTTCTTGATGAAACTGCATTTTATAGCATCAAATAACAACTAAATAGTTAAACTAAATAACACAACAAGGCCGCGGTTAAAAACCATGATTTTATATAATTTTTTCCTGACAAAATTAATTTACCGACAAAACAAATTACTCTATGAAAGGTCCTCGTTATAAGAGGTTCCACTGTACTTTTTTTAGACATTTCTACTTTTACAATCTTCAAATTAATTGCGCAGTTTCCTCCAATAATGAGACTAAGCTCTTGTGCTTGGTAATATATGTTTGTTGGTAATATAATTTATATTTATTATAATTATTATTTTGTGTTTTTTTTTAGATTAACATGTATATTTTAATTTATGTATTAATTTTTAAATCAAACACAGATTTTTTGAGTCTACTAAGTTGTATTTTATTAACAAAAACACATAAAAAATTAATATTGTGACAATTGTTATGCCATAACTAGGCAAAACAATTGTCATAATATTAAATTTTCATGTGTTTTTGTTAATAAAATACAACTTAGTAGACTCAAAAAATCTGTGTTTGATTTAAAAATTAATACATAAATTAAAATGGAGTTCTTCAAATTTAATGCAAAATCAATAAATAACATGTATATAATTCATTTAATTTATTTTTTAGTATTTTAATATCTTCAATATTTTTTTTGTACTTATCTAATGTAAAAATTTAAAAATGAAACTCACTTTCGCCAGTCATAACAGCCTGGGTATATCGTTTAGGAAGCATACTGGTGAACCCGTAATAGCTGGATTGTTGAACAGTGCAGCCGAGAGCTACAGCAGAGACGGCTATGAGATTTATCTTATAGGAGACGGTAGTGGGGAATGACTGCACGTCAATCTCACAAAATGCCACAAACAACAGCGTCAAAAGCGATACGGAGTAACCTGAAAAATATTACATTGAAAAATAAAATACATACAATAGGCACTTCTCTCTCTGGTCTCAATCCTGATTAGTCTGCAGCAACAGATGACATATATATATATATTTTTTTTATTATTATTTTTTTTTTATTATTTTTTTTTATTATCTGGATTATCTCCAATTAGGAGTATTTTAGATTATTTTTTTCACATCTCAACATAGATGAAGAAGAATATGGAAGTCTGAGCACTTTTCTTCATCTATGCTGAGACGGTAAAAAAATTATGGAAAAAAAACTCCTAATTGGATATAATCCAGATTTGTATATAAGTATTTAGACACACTCAAAATGTTGTAAATAAATTAACTGGTCAAATTATAAGCTTAAATAAAAAAATGTATTTTCTAGCATTTCTCAAGTATGTGAGTATAATCCAGGATTTGAACCTCACATACAAACGACTAAATAACCATCACGCCGCTTCTCCACAGGGGTCAGCAGAGTATATAACGTCACACTACTCTGTCTGCAAACATTCTTCGCCTCTTCCACGTTCATGCATCACCTCATAAATACCCGCCGATTATTTAGGCTCCTAACCTGACCGCTTTCAAGTATTTGGCATACCTGATAATGCCAAGTTTTTCTCAGTCTTCCTCTGCTCCTTTTTACAACTCGCCTCATACATTTGTTTTACCGTTCTTTACTCAGTCATTTATTCCACATGTCCAAACCATCTCAACACACCTTTCTTAATTTTATCTATACTGCTTATTTCAGCTTTGCATTCCTTTATTTGTTACAAACATACATTATACACTATTTATACATGCGTGATTTTTTCTTACCAAACGTTATCCTCTTGTTGAGCGATAGCCTATCCATCAACATGTTATTTAGCAAGACAGCGACAAATGCGGAAAAAATATACGCCATTGACATATCAAACATAATGGGAGTGTTTGAATACCGATCTTGGAAAAAGTCAACTGCCAGTATGAAGCTGTGAAATAAACAAATTGTTAGAGATATATTGCTACAAGTGTTAAGGTGGAGACTGACCGGAGCATTTCATCATAACATAACGTCGTAACATCGCACGGGGTGAGCATCACCGAGCATCCGAAACGATGGATGGAGTGCTCGGCTTGGTGTACTGACTGCCTGAATGCTCACATCGTAACGTGTTACATTACGACGAAATGCTCCGGTCAGTCTACACCTTTAGAGATTTTTTATTATTATTTGTATTGATTTCATTTTACCACATATTTCATTTTACCATATGGGTAGCCACGTAAATTGAGATTAACACGTTAAACGCCATGGGGTCACCAGTGATCTCAATCAAGAGCTATATTCAAAATGCTTTAACTATGCAACCCATCGTCAAATCAAGAAATTAAATAATCTTAATACATAATATTATTAAAATACGTAAATAACTGAAAAGTTTTTTATAAACAAAATATAACTTTTGTTTTTAAATCACTTTAAAGATTTTAAAACAATGTTATATTCGAATTATTAAATGAAAAATCACAAAGTTAGTGCTTTAAATATAAAATTATTTTTTTTGTGAATTTTAAAATTGGCATATTTTAGTATTGGCATTTACCTTGTTAATATATATGTATTTTATTTATAAAGGAGCGAATATAATATACATCAAGGAGCATCAAGAGATTTAAAAATACATAAATTTCACAGCTGCGCTGATCGAAAGATAAGCAAGGATGTAAGAAAAAACTGGCGCCTCCATATTTATTTCCATATTAGACCGGATTCGTGGCGTCACAAATTCCTTGCAATAGAATATTTTTATCAGCTGCCAATTTATCCCATTGAAGGAATGTTTATAGATGTATCTATAAATTTAATTTTTAAAAACTAAACATAAATTAGCATTGAAATCTTTTTATATATACCTATTATATGGCAGCAAAAAGCCAACACCTGCCAGGACCATCGCCATATAAATTTTGCCATGTTTATCAACAGGGGCAGACACATGATTGAGCCAATTAGCGGATACAAAATCTCCTCCACCGCTTCTCCCGATATGTTTGTATCTTCGACCCAAATTTTCTCCCATTATGATTTTTTTTAAATATGGTTTAATATCTTACGCGCACATCGGAAATCGAAATCATCGTACAACTGCGTTTGACGAGTTGGTAATCAAAGGTTTTTCTTAACAAGTGTACAAATATTACTGAGATTTCATGAAAATCATTCTAAGAAAGCCTTTTCACAAGGAATGAAATATTACAACCGGCTGATCGTGTACACGGACTAAATCGTGTATTACTTCAAACATAAACAGCAGTTACTGCGCAAAGATACTCTCCTCTGCGCATGCTTTGAATTTCCCGCATTGATTTTTTGACATTTCCCATAGATAATTATTGTACAATTTATATTTTTATTATTTATTTCTAAGGCAAATAAATAATATTAATTTTTGGTTTACACAAATCAAAGTGAGTACTTACCTCACATTAAAAATAATCAAAACTCTCAGAACACAGGATATTCTTTGTTAGTTTATTGGCGCCAAGTAATATGAAAGTATAAAAATAAATTAATGTAGTGTTATCTAACTTTATTTTGTTGTTTCATAAATTTTTACTCATTTGTTGACTTTGAGTCAAATATCAAAATAATCTATATTACAATGAAAAAAAACTGTGAATACAATGTACGACTTCCACCTTGATCATTATTATTATTCCGGATTATTCCGGAAGCTAATAAATTATTTTTATTCAAATGGCATGCAGCAAATTTTTAAATAAAAATCTTTTTTATTTACTCTTTTTTTGTACTTGTCTGACTTATTGCAAACCAATAGTACAATAATGACTCTAACTACGTTTATAATTTGAACGTTGAGTAAATTGCTCTTTGCCCTTTTTTTCCAACAACCTATATGTATATATTTAAAAATGGTTATAATAAAAGTACGTAGTAGTTGCGGTTTGCTCATTGAGTTCTGTCCTTACGAAGTCCATATTTAAAAAAAACGATATGCATTTGTTTAATTATTTTTTTTTAATTATTATTAAAAAAAAATCTGATTTCACATGACAAATGAAAATATAAATAAATAAATATTATTATAGTGCATAGTGAGTACCTACGTGAGCATTTTCAACAGTTATTTTATCTGTTATTATGTGTCTATGGTATATTATTTTAAATCCTTGATAATTTTTCTATGGCTGACATTAATTTTCAACTTCGTCAACAGCGTTCGGCGCTTTTTTCGTAGAGTGATAAACTTATAAATAACAAAGTATCAGGCGCATTTCGTGAATTCTTATCTTAAACAACTATGGAAGTTTTAGTTGCAAATGTAGATCATATAAAGTTTGATGTTGAGATTGCTCTAGAAGAACAATATGGAGCTTTGCCGCTGCCCTTTCCTGGAATGGACAGTAAGTATATTTCTGTAAGTTGAGCTTATTTCTTCGATCTCCATATTATTGCAGTAATTAAACTGCACGAGAATTATGTCCACAATAGCTGTTCACTCTGTATCTGGCTAAATTATTGTGTTTATGTGTTGTATTTCTTGAGCGGCTCCTTCGATGGATTTGTTATCATTTTTTGAATATTTAATAACTCCATGTTTTATAAAATTCCAGAGTCTACGGCGGCCGTATGTGAGTTTTACAGTATTACAGACGGACCTGGCTGTGACAAGGGTCCAACGTGTCCTTTTAGACACGTACGAGGAGACAGAACTGTAGTATGCAAACATTGGCTGCGAGGGTTATGTAAAAAGGGCGATCAGTGTGAATTTCTCCACGAATATGACATGTCTAAAATGCCAGAGTGTTACTTTTATTCAAGATTCAATGCCTGCCACAACAAAGAATGTCCGTTCTTGCATATTGATCCTGAGAGCAAAATAAAAGACTGCCCATGGTAAGTTCTATGAATATTTAAAAAATGTACGTAAATAATTAGTATACATTTTCGCATTGTAATATGCCATTGATTAAAAATATAAATGTAAAGTAAAATACGAATTTATAAATGTTTAGTTTGCCTACCGCACTAATCTTGATTATTTTATTTTAGTAATAGCTAATTAATCAGTTTAGTAAACTATAGCTGACTATTCAATGCTAATCCCTACGCTACAATAGCTGATGATATGTTTTATAATTGATTTAATTTATTTGTGGATCTTTTGTTCAGGTACGACCGAGGGTTTTGCCGCCACGGGCCGCACTGTCGCCACAGACACGTGCGAAGAGTGATATGTGGCAACTACTTGGCCGGCTTCTGTCCTGACGGCCCCGAGTGCAAGTTGATGCACCCGAGGTTCGAACTTCCAGCGCCTACCGAAATCACCAAAGACAACAAACGCCAACCCATCTGCCACTTCTGCGGAGAACTCGGCCACAAGGCCACCTACTGCCTCAAGATCCCTCCAGAGGTAATATATTGTTTAAATACAACATAGAAAAACATTGTGAAAGGTTGTCGACCCGTGGTAAGTTCCGCTGACTCTGAGTCTTCTTTTTTTTTTTTTTCTTTGTTTTCTCGGTTCTCGGTTCGAACTCACTTTACCACAATTTGATACCTATTTCTAATAATGAGCCGCTTAGGCTCACAAAAATAGTATGAAATTGAAATATTTGTGTAAATAATAAAAACACAAATATTTCTCTTTTTAAAAAAAAAAAATACCTGTACCATGTTGATCTAGTTAAACTTTTTCTCTGGACGCTACATATCTCTATGTCGATACCTAAGTACAGTCATGCTACGACGATTTTTTTCAATTTTTTTTTCTATTACAAACATTTTTTTTAAAACATATTGACACAGAAAAACATTGTGAAGGGTTGTCGACCCGTGGTTAATGCCGCGGACTCTTGAGTCGAAGTTTCTCAGTTTGAACCCACTCTACCACAATTTGATACCTATTTCTAATAATAAGCCGCTTAGGCTCACAGAAATATGTAGTATGAAATTGAAATATCTGTGTAAATAATAATAACATAAATATTTAATTAAAAAAAAAAAAAACATTTGTTTGCGAGCTTCAATTGCAGTGGTACTACCAACTACAACAAACCAACAATTTGTTATGTATGTTTTTTTAAGTTACCTAACATCCAAGTGACTCTGATATCTAGCTACGGCTTTTGCAATACCGCTTATCATGGTCCTACTTAGGCTTCATCGCCTATACCTAACTGTGATTGGATTTATGATTTATGTTTGAAGTTAATGTAATTCATGAGAGAAAATTCTAGGCGAAAACACTCGCTATCTCGCTAAAGGCATGATTTCTTAAATTTTGTCAAGAGTTTACAATCCTTATATATCGTAAGCATACTGCAAAAAATTACCAACACAATATGTGTAATCTTGACGTATATTCATAGAAAGGGTTAAAAACTGAGTGTTGCAAATTCATTTTTCAAATTCCATTAGGATATTTTTCAAACATTAACATCATTTTAAGTGTGTCCAAATACTTGTTTACAAAATATGGATTATTTCCAATTACAGGAGCTATTTTCATATTATTTTTTGACATCTCATCAAAGATGAAGAAGAATATGGAAGTCTGATATTTTCATCTCACCAATAGATGTCTCTAGTGTAGTTCTAGTGATTCAAGAATAATGTTTCTAAATTGGTCCATATATATAGAACTTCCAAGAATTTGAGTGGTGTGGTTGTCAATAATGGGTAGAATTGGTGAATGTTACACACGTGTAAAGTGATCACTTAAATCAGCCTATGACAGTCGTCAGCCCCGTAAATGCCCAGACTTTCATATTCTTCTTCATCTTTGATGAGATGTCAAAAAATAATATTCAAACATTCTCGTTTTAGGTTTAAAAAAAAAACATTTAGACTTTACCAATTTTTATTACAATAAATATTGCAGCTTGTGTCATTTGACTAAAAAAACATACATAGGAAAAAAAATGTAAAGGTTTTACTGTTTTCATGCTCCCAATGTTGCACATTACATATTTACCGTTTTCGATCAACATAGTCCTGATGTATGTTTTAAAATATTATTTTCAGCAAAAGGAGGCTGCATTGAGACAAGAGGAAGCAAAATATAGAGCTCTCGGATATATGAAGCCATCAGACAACAATGACGAATCTAACAGATTCCCCGGCATGCGTCCCCCGCCAAAGCCTTTGAAGGAAATTACTTGCTACAAATGTGGCAATAAAGGTCATTATGCCAACAAATGTCCTAAAGGTCACCTGGCATTCCTCTCCCATAACCAACACAATGCTGGTGATCGAAGAACACAATAATCCTCCGTTAATAATAGATACTTAGTTGTATGTATAATTTTTTTGTAAATACTATAAAAAATAAAAACAATTTATTTTTACAAATGGAATGTGTTTTTGTTTATTTTATTATTACCTCATAGTTTATGTCTTCTTCTGTTCGTGACATGTCAGGTCTCCCCGATGTCGACTATCACTTAAGAGTAATTGTCCTTGTTTTGGGCAACTCTAAACAGCGCCTAGATCAAGGGTGGCCAACCTGCGGCCTGCCGGGTGTCTACTTGCGGCCCGCGGAGCAAATCACACAATTTCAAGACCCATAATGGCGTCAAGTAGTTAAAACGTTGGACTAAAGAAGAGAAGAGTAACATAAGAACTAAGAAGTTTTTTAGACAGATGGACTATGAACTCTATATATGCAATGATTCTGTTTCTATCTTGAAAAAGTATAACATTAAACGGCATTACGAGGCTAAACATGCAAATAAGTTTGAAAAGTACCAAATAAATATGTTTATAAAATATAAATTTTGTTTTACAGCCCAGTAGGAAATCTCATTTCTAAAATCTGGCCCGGCTACTAAAAATGTTGGCCACCCATGGCCTAGATAGTCCTGATCCCTGTCCAATATCGTATATTCATAGTTTATAGAGTCACATTATTTTTTTATATCGAGCGTTCGTAGTATATTGAAACATAAAATGAATACAATGTATAGGATTATTTGCAAGGATTTTTGGATGTAATAATGCACTCCAGTGAGCATGGAGAGAAATTTTCTGGAACATTCAATTTGATTTTAAAACATGCTTAGTCGTATTCAGCAAAGCACAACACCCTAAAAAAAATTATAAACTTTGCCTGCAACCAATGGTATGTAGGACACTGCATCATATACACATATATGTATATATATATATATATATATATATATATATATATATAATTTTTTTTTATATAAATATTTAGGTAGTGTCATCTTGATCGTTTAATATATGAAGGAAACGTAATCCGCCACTATCTTCAGGGTTATATAAAATAAATATTAGGGTGAAAAATCATTCGTATTTATTTTAATCCCCCTGGGAATCGAACCCGGGGCAAACGAGCAGACCACCACATTACGGAGCCGATTGAAAGTAAAAAAATTAAAATCTATCTGCCACTGTATTTTCAATTCAATTCAAGTAAAATGTTTGGAGTGATTTGAACATGTAGAACGAATAGTGAGGAATGAATGGTAAAATAAATTCATGATATGAATTTATTTTGAAATAGGGGCAGACGAAGACCGAGGAAAACTTGACATAATCAAGTATGTCAAATACTTGAAAGTGGTCAGGTCAGGAGTCAGAAAAATCGTCAGGTATGTATGAGAAGATGCATGAATGTGTAAGAGGCAAAGAATGTTAGCGAAGACAGAGTGGTGAGGTGTTCATTTCTCTCTGCCTACCCCTAGTAAGCATCGTGTTGTTTAGTTAGTATTTTAAATTGAAATTCTTTATATGAAGTATTGCTACATTATTTTAAAGATAACTTATTCATTACTGTCATGTTGATAATTTTATTTGGAAATTCAACAGAACAGTTACATAAATTCATCAACATTGACGAGTAATATAAAACAGGTATTTGAACCATTCTAGTTAAAAAAATTCATATTTGTAAGTTAGTGAAGGTATGGGAGGGAGGAAATGGGAAATATCAAAGGCAAATTATATGACTATAGGGACACACCACAATACGAATGTCGACTTACAATCTAAGCGATCTCAGTGCTGATAAACACTGTATATACAGTGTATGGACGTATGTAGAAAGCTGGATAAAATAAAGATACAGAAATACGCACACAACAAAATCGGGGGGGTAAAACGTCACTCTACTCGCGCCTGGTGGTCTGCAATCGGCATATCATTTGTACTTGAAATAGTAACAATATGCCAGGCGTAACAATTTTTATTTTTACTCTTAAATGTAACCAAAACTGTTCACTATAAAGAGTATGTCTGGTTGCGGTCTTCTGGTTAGTGTCGCGGACTGTGAATAAAAGGTTTCTAGATTCAAGCCCACTTACAGCAATTAGATTCCTATTTCAATAACGGGCCGCCAAGCTTACTTGGAAATTCTTGAAATTGTGTGCAATTGAAATATTTGTGTACATAATGAGAACACATTTTTTTTGTTTAAAAAAAAGTTTGATAAGCTGGCAAGAGAATCTACGATTCAATTAAATATATTATTGAGTAACAAATAATTTCACTATGAAGCATACTCGTATTAACATATGGAGATGTGTCGATACAACCTTCATAGACGCCGACGGTGGCGCGCCAAGAAGTCGGCGATAGTATGTACTCATTTATATTTTCCTATACATACAACTACATTATTCATATCAAGCACATATACACCCCAGGACAAAAAAATTTACGAGTCCTCAAAAAAACTAAAATTGACACATAATGAATTATTCTTGATATTTAATTAGTTTTTTTTGTATTGTTTAACATATATGATGACTACTCGTTACTTCAAGGTTAAAATGAAAGATCTTACTCATGAATTGTACTTAGAAATTGCCATTATATACCAGGTATCAGATTATCCGAACCTTAGAGACCCATAACGGTTCATTTATGGTCGAGTGTTTGTGATGGAGTAATAAAAGACATGTAATTTTTTAATTCATATTTAAGAAGAAGGTTCTAATCCCTTTATTTAAAATTAAGGTATTTTACATTTAAACATATTTATAACATTTAAAAATATTTAATACTTAGTGAATCCACCTTTATTTTTTATAACATGTAAAATTCTATTATTTAACGAAGCGTTAAGCGAATCTTAAATTTCTGATGTTATTTCTTCTTCCTAAACTTGAATCAAGTTTTTTTTTAATTCCTCAATGTTTTTTTTATTTTTTTTCCCAACTTTTTTTTTCATAATCGCCAATAAATTTTCTATCGTGTTCAAATCAGGACTATTCCCGGGCCACGTCAACGATTTTAAGCCAATTTTATCTGGACTCCATGCAAAGACATATTGCTATCAGGTCATGCAAAGGATACAGGACAATCTCCCTTGTTTCAGCTCAGGTTTTAAGTGGATTTATGCCACTCGATCTGAGGATTAGGGAGCTTGCTGAGGCATACGCAGTCAAGAAAAGCCTTATCTTGCAGGACCTGCCGGAAGACAGATTCTACCAGGGAGTCGGAGACTACTTCTCCCTCCCTCATCCAGCTGAACGACTTTCCATAGATCACGGGTACGATGACCAGACTCTACCTGGGACATTGCAGGAAGAGTTGAGGATCTTCACCGATGGTAGTCTCTTGAACGGCAAAGTAGGTGCAGCTTTTGTACCCTTCGATGGCGTGAGAGAGCTGCCTTCGAGGAAGTTGAAACTCGACGACTTCTGTTCTGTGTTCCAGGCGGAACTTTATGCGATCAAAGAAGCCTTGTTTTATGTTTTGAAAAAACCCCCCAACAGATGGAAGCAGATAACGATCCTGACAGACTGTAAATCTGGCGTCCACGCAATAGCGGACCGAAATTCGATCAACCCTATTGTCATGGACATCAGAACAGATATTCAAAAGTTAAGATGCAGACACCAGAATGTGTATATCGGCTGGATAAGGGGTCACTGCGGTATCCTAGGGAACGAAAAGGCGGATGAAAAGGCCCGGGAGGCAACACTCAAGAAGACTGCCCCTGACTATGCCAACTTCCCGCTAAGTTTTGCCAAAAGGAAAATTAGAAGCAGGACCCTCCAACTCTGGAACGATCGTTATTTGAACGAAACCACCGGAAAGGTAACCAAAATGTTCTTACCAACCATTTTCCATGCCTTTGATTTCAGGAGACTGCAGAAACCTGGCTTTGAGCTCACTCAAATCCTTACGGGTCACGGTGGGTTCATGAGCTACCTACATCGTTTCAAGATCTCCGAGATCGACAGCTGTACGTGTGATGATGAGACACCTCAAGATGTCCCTCACCTGTTGATGCTTTGCCCCCTTTTCAGCTTTGAAAGACAACAGCTGGAGGCGCGTTGCAGGAGCCTGGGTGAGGATCTATCCAACATCGAATCCGTGATAGTTCATAAGGAATTGTCACAAGAGGTAGTATCATACATGATAAAAATAGTGAAGGACATTGGTAACATAAACCAAAGTAGGACACAAAATGCCGAACCCTCTTCTAGTGGAATGGAAGGTCTGCTGATGACAGTCAACAGTCCGCCTTCTCCTGAGGAGTTTTACGTGGTTTCCTCCCAGCAATGAGCAAATGCAGAGAAGTTCCTATTTGACCCACACTAGATGATCCCTCCTGTTCCCAACACAGATTCAAATAAAAACATATTTAATTAGCTAGAAGAAACAAAAATCCACTAAATGATCTATAAACCTTGTACATAATAAGCAAGGTAAATAATAAATGCAATTCCCATCTAAAAAAAAAAAAAAAAAAAAAGCCAATTTTATCCTTGTATTCAATGATCTGTAAGAAAAACAATAAATTATTTATCAAGTGGTCTACAAAGTGCATTAAAAAATAAATATTTCTACTCACAGTGCGGGCTCTATGGCACGGCGTCAAATCGTCCTGAAAAACCGGGTCCGCGGTATACTGCGTAATGTCCTCGATTGTTGAAATAAGATGGTTTTTCAACACTTTTTTGTACTGGATGGCATTCATCGTACCCTGTATAAAATTTAGAGGTCCCAAACCGTACGCTGTCATGCACCCCCAAATCATGACGTAGGGTGAATGTTTAACGGTTCGAGTGACGCACGACGGATGGTATCTTTCCCCAAGTTTTCATCGAACTATCTTTCTGCCGTCTGGACCAAAAAGGTTGAATTTTGATTCATCGGAGAAAATAACATTTTGCCAATCCTCCAAGGTCCAATTCTGGTGCTCCTTCGCCCAATCCAGTCTAGCCTTCTGCATTTTGTTCGTCAGTAATGGTTTCTTTGCGGGACTTCGTGCTTGGAAAGCATGCTCCAACAGCCGCCTCGACACTGTTTTTACTAAAAATGTTGATTAGCTGGTAGACTGCACCTCTGCGTGTATTTTAAGTGCCGTTAAAAATCGATCGCGCATGACAATTTTTTTTATTAAGCGATCATCTCGGGCAGATATCGCGCGCCCCCATCCGCTTCCTTTTTTCCGTTCTATGGATCCAGTTTCTTGGATTTTTTTAAATAAAAACCTCACTGCACCTTCTGAATACCCAACTCGACGAGATATTTTACAATTAGATATGTTTTGTTGCGACAATGTGATTATTTTGGATTTTATCGCAATCGACATTTGCTTTGCACTTTCCATGATTGTTGTGTTATGTTCCCTCAAACGCGGGTAAAACAAAATTGTTGAGACATTTTAAAATGTAAATATTGTAGAAAGGTGACACAAAGTGTCTTTAATTTATTGAACAAAAGAAAGAGGTATCGATAAAGGATTTCTTAGAAAAAGAGTACAGTAAAGTCAAGGCGTGCGGTAGCAAGTAAACTCGTAAATTTTTTTGTCCGGCGGTGTACATACATATTAAGAAATGATCTACGGTATCCATACATACATCAAGGAAATGTCATATTTAGGTTGAAACTACCTTAGTATTACAAATTTCTCCTCCTTCCTCCCTTTATTTAAACTCAAATGCTGCATAGGATACGCATATAATCGATGCGGTGATAGATCAGTCGTGAATAGAGAAGGCTGGGTGATTTTTTCTACGCTTAAGATTCATGAAAATAAAATATACATTGAATGAGATACATATGAAATAAAGAATCGCGCTCACACGTCGAAGGAAATTATTCCTATATGAAAAAGAAAATAGAGGAGGAATTGCAGGTACGAAAAGGAGAATATTGTAGTCGCACACCCGCACTCGCACAATTTCGTAAAATGTAAGTTGTGAACTGCTAATAATTCGTTTGAGGAAAATAATATCTCTGTGGGAAAAATAACAAATTTGATCGGGTGAAAATTACATTAACATATAAGGATTGAAATGCGTTTACATACGTATTATATTATTGGAAAAAAACATTTAATTTGAAGGTTTTCCGTAGTGTTTTGAACTAAAGATTAGTACCTAATCACATGCAGATTATTGTATTGTTAAGTATACTTCAGAGGTGGACAAACTGATTCATCGATGAAAACAATACCTACAATATCCATTTAGGGCCTAAAGACTACTGAAAAAAAGAGTCGAATAAAAATTAATGGGGCTGACATAATTTACTAATACTGAAACAAAAAAATTAATTACCAAGCATGATAATAAAAAGTTTAGAAAGAAAAACTATATTTTCCACTCAATCCTAATGATTTTAGCCTTTTGTTTTTTTTTCTATGGTGGTTATATTATATGTTTTTTTTTAAGTATTACAATGGCCTTACATTTTTAAAAGAGAAATACGTGCCGACTGGGCTGCATGTTATTTTATCACTATAGCCTAGAGCGCCGATTCTAAAGGAAAGATGATGTGTTGATTACTTAGTGTAGATAACATTGACATCGATTTAATGAAAACAGATATTATTTTTTGTAAATTTTACTTCCTGATACGGATTGAAAACCAGTTTCATAATGACAATGTCATTTTAAATGAATGTCCAGAAGTGAAGTTAAATTTATCTACATTAAGTAGTTAACTCGTCAACTGTCTATTGTAATCGACTGACTGTTAACGACGCTATTAATAAGTATGATATACAGTTTATAAAATCACAAAGTAAATAATTTTTGTAGGTAGGTAAGTATTTATTTAATATTCCATGAAAAAAATCAATAGTAATTATATGTACGGAATACCGAATGGTAACGTAATAAAGTAACATTTAAGATAAATAAAACATGTTTCAGTTTTCCACGGTTTCGCCCTTTCGTATATACTCGGAAACATTTTTTACAACCATGGGGCGTGTGTAAGGTAAAATTCAAGATATGAGTAAAAGATTGAAGAGGGTATGGTTTTTTATTTGATGTACAAGAGAAATAAATCACCCCTTTCTACGAAAAGCCCTAAAGGTTTCCAATTTGCAGTTGAAACTTGACTGAAAAGTAGCGGTAGCCACGCGATGGTACCGCACCACCCTCAAAAGACTGCAAAAATGATTATACGACCACAAAATAACTACGACCTGTCAGCCATTTCATATGATATTTATGTTTTAATTCTTCTATCAACTTCATCACGTATATATTTATCTTTATAAATATATCTACGGGTGTATTACTGTGGAAATACAATAACGCATAAATATTAATGTAAATCTGTCCGAAAATCCCAATTTATTTTTATGCTACTAGATAACGGTTTTATGTGCCATCAGTCATTAAATACCTAATTTTATGGCGAAATAAAAATACATTTATGATTATTTTTTCAATTTTGCGATACACATTCTATTTTTATATGTGCTTATTCAGAAATCGTAAGGGCCGTCAGTATTTCATTTCTTTCCATTTTATTTTACACTCTACTCTAGTGGTAAACAGTCCAGTGATTGGTGAAGGATTCATTTTGAATTATACGGTTAATTTTGATTTATACATATGTTTTTAAAGAGAGCGATCGATGCCATATATTTTTTTAAATGCTTTTGTATTTGATTTAGCGATAATCAGTGAAAAAAATCACGTATTTTTTAAAGAGGTGTTTTAAAATACGCAAATGTAAGTTAAAATTATTGTTTTATGTATAAAAAAATGTATCTGTTATTATGTGTTCAATAAGTATTTCTCGACATATGTTTTAAGTTTACATAAGCTGCCATTTGAATATGAAAAATGAATAAGCTATTGATGGTGTGTAAGTCTACCCGAATCTTTTGGGGTCGATTAGTTTTGAATACCTCGTCAGTCATAAACGAAGTTTTCTTCAGTATACTCGTTTCTCTATTGCGGGAAATATTTGGCGCGTTTTTCCCAGCAGTATGTCGATACATAATGACTATAACATTTAACCTTCTACATAACATATTTTATCAAGTGGTGGTTCGTTTATGAATAATGTCACATTCGTCATTAAATCGACTTAATCGCTCACAGTTTTGTTCTGATGCGTGACCATGCTATTATTATAATGGTAAATTTAATATTCAAACGGGTAGTCCGAAGTTAAGAAAATTTAGTTAAGTGATTATTCGTGTTTCATTTAATTAAGCGTATATATCATATTATTGCTGTACAAAATTATACTGGAAATTTAGCCTAAATTTGAGAGTTGTGCCCGCGGGCCCTTGGGATGAGTTTGAGGGTTCTAAACTTAGTTAATATTTTTTATCAGTGAGAACATGAACTTTACAGATAGGCATTGTCGTATTGTTAATGATCCGCTTTTTAAAATTTATATTTAACACATGGCGTCCTAATAACAGCTCTCAAATTTTGGATAATTTTATCGTAGTAATAATGACGCTGATTACACCGAAAATCGAAATACGTGTTACAATGTGGTGTAATAATTAGTGGTATTTACCAAGTTTTCTTAAAATGATTAACGTAAACAAACGCACACAATATATGTCAATGTATATCTGTGTAAAAATATAATTATAATAATATGCTAACAGTCAACTTAAGATGATTTCGTTAGTTTTTTAAAGAGACTTTGAATAGTTTTGCTTATTATTAAAAAAAAGAATAACCCGCAAAACCTCTATTCCAAGAGGCTTGTCTGCAGGTATGGTAGTGAGGATAGGAAAAGTTAATGTGAAAAATGCACCACAAACACCCAGACCAATTGAAAATAAATATTTCTTGAATTTATTTTGCAATCGCATTTAGACACACTTGTCTGTATGTCTCAAATAATTTAATAAAAAAAACATGACCTTATAATTTACCTTTTTTTAAACATCCGCGATCGAAAAGTTTGACATATAAATATTATGGTAATTGTTATAATATTGGTTTTCGCATGCGTCATTATTCATAGGTACAACAAGCGAAATGGTCTGAATGTAAAATCTGACGTTTTCCCTAAAGTTTTCTACAATTTTGCTTTTAAAACATGTAATCCATTTGTACATGAGCTCCGTTATCGGGTACTGACACGCTAGCTAATGCGTCATCTACCCTTGCCAATTTTTTATTAGGTACCGCAATATGAGTCGTTTGATGGAATACTCCATAAAGGATAAAGGATAAAGGATATATGTATGTAGTTTTTAAAAAAATGCATACCTATCATATCTCCTTTATTAAGTATTTTTTAAATTATATTTTTATGGAAAATGAACCCTTTCACTGCAAGACTCCTTAAGTTGTTTTTTTTTATGTGCATATAATGTAAACATAATACTATCGCGAAATTCTAAATTGGTAAACACAAAGATTTTTATTTCTGTTTTAATATTGATTTAAGATGTATTTTTACATGAAAAGTTGTTCCTTTGTTCAAGCTACCTCATTAATCTATACCTATCAACTTCCTATGTGGAGCATACGGACTCCACAAAATATCTCCAGGCGCTTCTTTCAGGCCTGCCAGAAAGTTCAAACGAGAATTGCCGACGAATTGTCAGCAGTGGGCGTCCTGGGCGGAGGGAACCTGATTCTTTGTAAAAGATCCAATCTCGATTGTTGCTCTCTGGAGACATGTGGAGTACACGGCCTAGCCAATTGAATCGCCTTTTCTTGACAACAGTTATTGTCACGGGTTGCTTCATCCGTTTTCTCATTTCCACGTCCACAATGATGCCACCGTGCGCAAATTTTAAAATTTGCCGTAAATAACTATTCTCAAATCTGACATGTGGCTGGCTCTCTCTCAAATCTGATTATTTGGCTGTTCTGGGTCTTTGTAAGGTGCCATGTTTGAAAGCCGTATAGGATAATAGGTATAATTCGTGCATTGAATAGGTGAAATTTGGTCTTTACCGATTTTATAGTTCCGATCTCCAGACGCCTTTCTATTCATATCGTTGAAAGCGGGTACCTATAAGTCCAAAACGCACTCACAGTTCTTTATGAACACTGCTATTCAACTTAAGATGGCATAAAGTTTTTGCATACATATATTCAAAATACTTGAGAAGGTTCAGCCATGAAATTAAGAATAAGTTCTTTATTTATTCATTTTCAAATGGGGAATATTTTCTATGTGCCTGTTTTTGAAAGGTTCTTTTCGCTGACGCTATTTATGATATGTTTATGATATTCTTTAATTTAAAATATATTATTAATATTAATAACAATAATAATAAAACCCTTATCCGCACCTAATGGTGCATAGGGCACTGCGTCATATAAACGCAGTGTTATCTTGATCGTTTACACATAAAGGAAAGGTGATCAGCCCTCCGCTTCAGGTACCAGTCCAGGGTAGTATTTAATAAATATTACAGTGAAAAAAACACTTATATTTATTTTACCCCCCTTGGGAATCGAACCCGGGACCTCCCGAACGGTAGCCGAGCGTGCTGACCATTACACTACGGAGGCGGACATTATTAATATCAGCAATTCAATATTACGAAATCGAATCCAAATCATGTGAATAATATCCTCTGAATTCCGAAGAAGGCACGGCTGAGAGTTGATTTATGATCGGTTGATACATTTTAAAAAATGTATTATATATAACTTATGATTCGTCTAAACAACTGTTTAAATATAAAGAGCGTAATTAGCACTCTGTCAATCCGTCACTGTTGAAGACTTTCATGTTTGAGGACTGAGTAGAGCCATGTTTGAAGATGGAGTAATGTATCTCACCCACATCGGCGTATTTGAAAGTAAAATGGTGAACAAACCAAATTTTCTGAAAAGCTAAGGTACCCGAATCATAAGATATCTCCACAATTCGTTAGAGTGATGTGGGCTAAAGTTTGGGTCCTGATTTGGGCGGCCCACTAGTTGAAATATTATACTTGCTTTTGTCTGAGATGGTCCAGAAGAAATCTATTAGATATCTCTACTTGATAGAGCGTGGACACTACTCGACTGAATGTATACCTTGCTTGACTACAATTATCAAAAGATGAGAAGAGATACGCTGAGACTTACAAAATTGAAAGGATTTGTCTATGTGATCCTACATCTGATTTTGCAGAATGCAAAACAAATCTGCCAATGATTTATATATATATATATATATATATATATATATATATATATATATATAAATCATTGGCAGATTTGTTTTGCATTCTGCCAATGATTTATATATATATATATATATATATATATATATATATATATATATATATATATATATATATATATATATATATATATATATATATATAGGTCCGCCTCCGTGGTGTATGTAATAGTGAGCACGCTCGCCTATCGTACTGCAGGTTTGATTTGAGTCCCAGGGGAGGAGGGTCAAATAAATATAAGTGATTCTTTCAATCTATTTTTTTTTTCAATATTACCCTGGGCTGGTATCTGGAGTGAAGGGCTGATCACCTTTCCTTTATGTACAATCTAGATAAATGATCTAGAAAGCACTGCATTTATATGATGCAGTGCCCTAAGCACCATCTAAGTGTAAATGAGGGTTTAAAGAATATATACACATAATCGTTTTAAAGCTATCGTTAATTTTCTTTATGCTATCAAGTTGTTCAAAAATAGATTGCTATGAAATCCACAATATAAGATAAATCAATTAAGCTAAATCTGGAATTCTTTGAACATTATTATGTCATATTTATATACGAGTATTAGGACAGATGGAGAAATAAAGGCGTCACCGTCAGCGAACGTCAGCGCTGTTCGTGTTATAACTACATATGAATGTCATTGGTAAACATGAAAAATTCAATAAAATATGTACTGTAAAGTAGAGTAAAACCTCGATATAACAGATTAATTGGGGGAGGGGGTGTCCGTTAAAGCCGAAAGCCGTTTTATGAAAATGGGTTAAAAAAAAATCGAGAAACTTTTATTTTACAATGAACACTGTATTCCGATATAAATAAACAAAACACATAAAAAAATATATCTCTCGTTTTCGGACACTCGTTGTGAAGTGACGTTGCTATTTGATATCGATGCGCCTCCTTTCTGTTATCCTGCTTTGAAAAAGTAGTCATGTATTGTTTGCATTTTTGAAGTTTGCTTTTTTTATAATCAACTCTCTAAAATTACGAAAATGCGTATAATATAGTTGAACTTCGTTATCTGAGGAATAGTCAATACATATTATTAGATCGTCGAGATGTGATCTTACCACTGATAACTTCATTTTTAGCAAGTAATGTCGTTGCTCCGGCTAGGTGCAGGACAGCATTATGTCTCAAATTCTAGTGCTAGACGTATGACGCTATTATCATGACCGCTAAAAACTGTTTACATGCGACGACACTTGAATTTAAGCATGTACCTATAACAAGTTTTTTCCGAAGCCCGTTAAATATAGGTTCGTTATATCGAGGTTTTACAGTAGTTTGATAAAACTTACGTACGCAATCGAAAGTGTTCGTGAATTATTAACCGTGAGTTAGGATGGTGGATCTAATTCAAGCCGCAATCGTTTGACGTCGCATAGTTTCGGACAACGCCAACGGTTCGCTGTTGGTCTTCAACGCCAACGAAGCCGGGCATTTTTTTCCTGCGAAAATATTGCAATGCCTTCATCTTTTGACCCTTACAAATGTTTGATCACGAGAGGTGCAATTCGCTAGTGCTAAATTATATTTTATTTTTAATATTTTTTTTTAATCCATGAATGAACAAAAAAAATATTAATAATCATTTATATAAAAACTAAAAAAATCTTCATTAACTTCACCCAGTTTTTGGTAATCAATCGTTAAATAATGCACATTTTACAGCAAAAATAATATTTTTCACATCGCTCTGTTGTATCCTCTTAGGCTTTATGTATTTTCGATGCATTCGCTTGAATAAATTAACATTAATTTTGTACCTACTTTTCAATTTTTTTTGGTAACAAAATAGCAGTTTGTAAGGGAGTCACGCCATCAGATAAAAATATATTTTAAAAAATCCGGAGTTTTTTCCGCAGCCTGTACCTGCAGGAAATCAAATATTCGCGAAAATCAAAAATTGTGATGAAGCTTTTGCGATCCTGTATATTACACAACACTGCAGGATTCTCTAGTTTTAATAAATGTGAGAGTATTTGTAATCATGATCTCAAAGAAAAAAAAATCATGCACTTTGAAGCAATCATTAGAGAAGGATCTCTCCAAAGCTTCGACTTCTCCTGCAAAACAAAACGATCTTTCGCCAACTGGCGAAAACGATATTTTGACGCAAAGGGTCGAT
The DNA here is from genome assembly GCF_059751285.1 of Brachycentrus maculatus. Taxonomy (NCBI): domain Eukaryota; kingdom Metazoa; phylum Arthropoda; class Insecta; order Trichoptera; family Brachycentridae; genus Brachycentrus; species Brachycentrus maculatus. The sequence goes on from NW_028280907.1 coordinate 293,028, forward strand.
GTTATGAGTGTAAAAGATATCTAATTCCGATCTAGGGGCTTCTTTAATGTTTAATGGAAACATTGTTCCGTCATTACCCTTAGATTAATCTAGTTTAGCCTTGGGTTCTGTATACACATGAACGATAGCTTCTACAGCCTAAAGACATTGGCTATTCATCACGCGATGGGGCCATTCCGTGAAATGGCTGTGATTTGTCCAACCGCCTTTAATAATGTTTCAACTTTCGACTGAATAATAAAGATTCTTAGCTATACATAGTTTTCTAAATTTACCATATTTTTAATACAAAAAAGGACAACCGTCATCATCCGCAATGGATTTTACTTCTCAGCATAAACTTTCTTGGGAAAATAGAATATGATAAAAAACAGACCTCTTGTAATAAAAAGAAACATGTCTGGCATCGAATCGTTCTTGGCTGAAAATCGTAAATGTCAATTTGACTCAAAGTTCTTTTCTAATTTGTGAACAAATAATTATTTGCATAATATTATATATGTTTTTGTATTTGTACTAAAAAACCCAAGAATAATATTTTTACATCAAATAAACTTATCTCATGAATGAAATATTTCTCCATAAAATCAAATTTTACCCATAAGGGTAAAGTATAAACTCGTAGATGGGGTGTTAGGTAACCTTCGTAGGGAGAAAACTTTTGGCTTTGATCCAAGATGGAAATAACATTTTTCGGAATGTGCGATTTTTTGTAAACACCAGATGAAGATCAATAACATGACATTGCTCACACCCACAGTTTATTCAAGTGTCTTTTACTTGTTTCAATACATACACATATGTAGGTAATAAATGAATATATCCATATGATAAATTCAATAACCGTTCGTAATTCACATTTAGAATATCTATCTAATATCTTCACTGGCACACATTAATTTCCGTTTTTATGAACGTTTTGATTCTTTAGAAAAACAATGTAAAAATAGAAACCGAACAATGTCAAATTTGGAAACAAGATTGGCATAATTAGGTTACTCTAGAATCGTATACTATAAGGTAGTTTTATATATTGATTATCACAAAGTCAGAATATATATATATATATATATATATATATATATATATATATATATATATATATATATATATATATATATATATATATATATATATATATATATATATATATATATATATATATATATATATATATATATATATATATATATATATATATATATATATATATATATATATATATATATATATATATATATATGTATATATATATATATATATATATATATATATATATATATATATATATATATATATATATATATATATAATATATATATATATATATATATATAATATATATATATATATATATATATATATATATATATATATATATATATATATTATATATATATATATATATATATATATATATATATATATATATATATATATATATATATATATATAATATATATATAATATATATATATATATATATATATATATATATATATATATATATATATATATATATATTTATATATATATATATATATATATATATATATATATATATATATATATATATATATATATATATATATATATATATATATTTTATATATATATATATATATATATATATATATATATATATATATATATATATATATATATATATATATATATATATATATATATATATATATATATATATATATATATTATATATATATATATATATATATATATATATATATATATATATATATATATACATATATATATATATATGTATGTATATGTATATATATATATATATATATATATATATATAAATATATATTTATATATATATATATATATATATATATATATATATATATATATATATATATATATATATATATATATATATATATACATACATATATATATATATATATATATATATATATATATATTATATATATATATATATATATATATATATATATATATATATATATATATATGTATGTATATGTATACATATAAATATAATTAATATGTGCATATGTGATTAGGAATTACAATATTATTAATAACAATAATAATAATTTTCTTTAATATAAGACAAAAATAAAAAGTAAATGTTATAAGTAATAATTAAAGTGAAAGTGAAAGTTTTAATAATAAATAAAATAATAGTTGTATAAAACATAGA
>NW_028280908.1:0-27500 GCF_059751285.1 Brachycentrus maculatus
TCAGCCAACATGTCGCTCACTCCTTACAAGAACGTCATAAATAAAAAAAAGTTTAAAAGTATAATACAATGTATTAAAAATAAATATCAAGACACTCGTTGAATTTTTTACTGTGCAACAGATCTTTTTAGATAAAACCTGAAGGTTTTTTCTCCATTTCAAAAACATTTAGTACACTTTAAAAAATTATTTAAAAAAATACCTTTTCTTCAAAATGCAAAAACAACACTTTCTGCCCTGTAGCGGGTAAATATTAAGTTAAAAATATGCCTCTTTTGCTGGGACATAGTACATTTTCTGGGCATTCCGAAATCATGCACAACTGAAAATTGACGATTTTTGATTTATGACGTTGTTGAAAAGAGTGAGCGATATATATATATATATATATATATATATATATATATATATATATATATATATATATATATATATATATATATATATATATATATATATATATATATATATATATATATATATATATATATATATATATATATATATATATATATATATATATATATATATATATATATATATATATATATATATATATATATATATATATATATATATATATATATATATATATATATATATATATATATATATATATATATATATATATATCGCTCACTCTTTTCAACAACGTCATAAATCAAAAATCGTCAATTTTCAGTTGTGCATGATTTCGGAATGCCCAGAAAATGTACTATGTCCCAGCAAAAGAGGCATATTTTTAACTTAATATTTACCCGCTACAGGGCAGAAAGTGTTGTTTTTGCATTTTGAAGAAAAGGTATTTTTTTAAATAATTTTTTAAAGTGTACTAAATGTTTTTGAAATGGAGAAAAAACCTTCAGGTTTTATCTAAAAAGATCTGTTGCACAGTAAAAAATTCAACGAGTGTCTTGATATTTATTTTTAATACATTGTATTATACTTTTAAACTTTTTTTTATTTATGACGTTCTTGTAAGGAGTGAGCGACATGTTGGCTGTCCAAACTTAAAACACAGTAAGGGACATTTTTTTGTGTTACGTTTTTTTTTGCATTTTTGGACCAAGTAGAATCTACTGCAATACCAACCAATTCCAAAAGAACTTACCTACAGAAACCTACCTACAGATATATAAAAATTTAAAAAAAACATAAAATAAATTAATTATAAACATGTAAGAAAAAAAATTAAAAATTGCAAAAAAGGAATTTCCAAATTGCTTTGGAGACATCCTGTATGTGGTGATAATATCGCGCACTCCTTTCAACAACGTCATATTATCAAAAAACTTGATTTTTCAGTAGAAGTTAAAAATAAAATAAAATGTATTAAAAATAAATATCAAGCCATTTATTGAACGAATTCCAACAGATCTTTTTAGGTAAAATTTGGATGTTTTTTCTGCATTTGAAAAATATTGTGTATATTTAAAAAAATAATTAAACAAAACCTTTTCTTCAAAATGCAAAAACAACACTTTCTGCCCTGTAGCGGGTAAATATAAAGTTAAAAATATGCCGTAGTACATTTTCTGGGCATTCCGAAATCATGCACAACTGCAAAATTTACAATTTTTGATATATGACGTTTTTGAAAGGAGTGAGCGATGTGGTAAAACTCGTAAAAAAATGGAGATAGTTGATTTTGGATGGCGCCCGAAGAGCGCGGAGGTATAGGCGTTTCAAGGCTACAGGAGAACGGAGAGTGTTTGAGAAGATGGACTAAACATTGCGAAAGTGACAACGGTGAGCTGCCAGGGGTAAACAACTTTACAATACATTAAAATAAAAAGTTTTTTTTGACATCTCATTAAAGATGAAGAAGAATATGGAAGTCTGGGCATTTACGGGGCTGACGACCGTCATAGGCTGGTTTAAGTGATCACTTTACACACTTTACAACCAGCCTATGACATTCACCAATTCTACCCATTATGTACTATGGTTTTACGGGTTTATGTACTAATTCTAAAACATTGAAATACTCATAAGTTATAGTTAATTACCCTTCCCTTACGATACCATGTTACACGTGTGTAAAGTGATCACTTTACATGCGTGTAACATTCTCCATTATTGACAACCACACTACTCAAATTCTTGGAAGTTCTATATATATATGAACCAATTTTGTAACATTGTTCTTGAATCACTAGAACTTCACTACAGACATCTATTGGTGAGATGAAAAGAAGCTTTTTATTGAGCAGAAACTCTTATATTATTGGTTCATTTATATATATATATAAATATATATATATATATATATATATATATATATATATATATACATATATATATATATATATATATATATATATATATATATATATATATATATATATATATATATATATATATATATATATATATATATATATATATATATATATATATATATATATATATATATATATATATATATATATATATGTATATATATATATATATATATATATATATATATATATATATATATATATATATATATATATATATATATATATATATATATATATATATATATATATATATATATAAATGAACCTCCGTAGTGTAATGGTCAGCACGCTCGGCTACCGTTCTGGAGGTTCCGGGTTCGATTCCCAAGGGGGATAAAATAAAAATAAGTTATTTTTTCACTGTAATACTTATTCAATATTACCCTGGACTGGTACCTGAAGCGGAGGGCTGATCACCTTTCCTTCATGCGTAAACGATCAAGATAACACTGCGTTTATATGCCGCAGTGCCCTATGCACCATTGGGTGCGGATAAGGGTTTTAAAAAAAATATTGATATAATGATAATGATATATTAATATAGAAATAAATAGGCGGCCGGTATGCCGGTGGGTAAAGTTTATTAGCAGTGCTTTTGGACCGCGGACCGCGGACCGCTTATTTAGCGCCCCTGAAACGGCTCACGGATGTAGGTCAGAACTTGGGACGGTTCACATGGCTATATATATTTATGAACACACAAAAGTACAAGATAAATATAATTTTATTACATTCGGCGTACTCGTGTATTTAAACAGGGCGTCAAAAATAGACTTAAAAAAATCATAATAAAAGGTCATTGGTCAAAATTTAAAAAGGAATATTTGACTAAAAATATCGTCACTTGAAATAAATGTATACCCACACACATTTGTGGGATCTTTTTTTGTATTTAATATAATTGAATATTTTTGCGTTAAATGCATATTGCTCACACCTTTCAACAACGTCATATATAAAAAAAGATTTTTCAGGAGATCGTTTTTAATCTTTAAAAAAATAATAAAATGTTCTAAAAATAAATATCAAGCCACTTATTGAACTTTTTACTGTGCAACAGATCTTTTTAGGTAAAACCTGAAGGTTTTTTCTCCATTTGAAAAATATCAAGTATATTTAAAAATATATATATTAAAAAATACCTTTTCTTCAAAATAAAAAAACAACACTTTCTGCCCTGTGAGTTAAAAACATGCCGCTTTTACTGGGATATAGTACATTTTCTGGGCATTCGGAAAACATGCATAACTGAAAATTGACGATTTTTTATATATGACGTTGTTGAAAGGAGTGAGGGATATATCTTGTGTTTTGTAAAAAAAATATATAATAATTTTTTGACCGAAATGAATATAGAAATGGTTAACCTAGAAAAAAAAATTGGTGAAAAATATAAATAGTCAAATAAAATAACGAAAAACATAGAAAAGGATAAACTTCAAACATCTTTGGTGAAAATGAATAATGAAATAGATAAACTTCAAACATCTTTGGTGAAAACGAATATAAATAATAGATACACTTCAAACATCTTTGGTGAAAACGAATATAAATAATAGATACACTTCAAACATCTTTGGTGAAAATGAATATAAATAATAGATACACATCAAACATGTTTGGTGAAAACGAATATAAATAATAGATACACTTCAAACATCTTTGGTGAAAACGAATATAAATAATAGATACACTTCAAACATCTTTGGTGAAAATGAATATAAATAATAGATACACTTCAAACATCTTTGGTGAAAACGAATATAAATAATAGATACACTTCAAACATCTTTGGTGAAAATGAATAAAGAAATAGATAAACTTCAAACATCTTTGGTGAAAATGAATAAAGAAATACATAGTTAATAAATACACTTGAATTATTTTAGGCACCGCGCCCTGGCGGCCTAGGGGCCCTCCACACATTAGTGTCCAAAGGTGTGTCCACACACTCTCATAACGACACCGAGGTACTGGGTGCCCACTAACTTCTTTATACCAAAAAAAAATACATCTTTATACCCAAAAAAATACATTTTAAAATTTGTGTAGTTATTATTGTGAAAATTAATTTTAATACATTTTTTTGACATCTTAACATAGATGAAGAAGAATATTGAAATCTAGGTGTTTACAGGGCTTATGAGCCATCATATTCTGGTTAAGTGATCACACTTTACACACGTGTAACATTCACCATTCTACCAACACTTAAAAAAAACGAAAAAAAAACTCCTAGATATACGCTGAATCTAATGGCACGGTACATATGAGTTCACAACACACATCTATGATGGATTGAGAAATCTTTTATTAAGCAGAGACCTTTTTATTTCTTCCTTTTCAAGATCGGAAACCGGATTATTTTTCATACTGGGAAACGCCTGAAAACCTAATTTAAATTTTTTATGCAGCTTATATATTGCACAATTATTTTCTTCTCATGCTAAAATAACTTCTAAGAGGATAAAACCCAGATTTATGAAAAAATATTTAGACACATCAAAATTAATGAATTTTTTTGTATTTTTTGACATCTTCAAATAGATGAAGTAAAATATGGGGGTCTGGGCATTTACAAGGCTTACGACCGTCTTCGGCTTGGTTAAGTGATCACTTTACACACGTGTGACATTCACCAATTCTACCCATGATTGACAACCACACTACTCAAATTCTTGGAAGTTCTATCCATATATGAACCAATTTAGAGACCTTGTTCTTGAATCACTAGAACTTCACTAGAGACATCTATTGGTGAGATGAAAAGAAGCTTTTTCTTGAGCAGAAACTCTTTTATTCATACTTAACTCTTTTATTAATACCTCACGTATTAATAAAAGAGTCCGAATCCTGGATTATAATCACACACATGAGAAACGCCAGAAAAAATTAATTTACCCCACGAGACAAATGTTGGAAAATGACCTTTATGTCCATCGCAATTAGAGTGCAATTTTGCTACACAAAATGGGAATATTTTTTAATACGACAATAAAAGTTATATATAATATAAAGCCATAACAGAAAAGCCGTTGGCAACACTAATGAGGATTTGGATATAAAGAATAAGAGGCTTTGACAACCACACTACTAAATTTTCGAAACTTTTTTTTTAATAAAAAATATTAACCTCTAAGCTGCTCGATTTCGAGTGTCAAACTTTCCGTCCCGTGCTGGATTATTTTACATTACAATATTTTTGACAAAAAAAAACATATTTTCGCCTATTTTTTGTAGTGAAACATTCGGATATCCATCATAGATGTTCACAGTACACAATGCACTTGTCTTATTATGTTATTATGGTGTATTTACACAAAAATATTAACATTTACGGACTCGCGGCCTAAAGTATGGCGGCTGTATAGAAGACGCGGCTGTCGTATCTGCGGAGCACGAGCCGACCGGAAGTATTCACGATAAAGTTGACACTAAATTAAAATAGTTTTGATATTTTATGACAATAAATCAAAGAGAACTAATTCATCCATGCCTCGAACCAAATTTAAGTGCAAAAAATTATCCATAGGTGTTGATATAAGTACGTAAAGTTGAAAAACGACTATGCATGCGATCCGCAGTCAACGGTACTTCTATAAAAAACGACAATAGATGCGATCCGCAGCTTACGGGTTAATAAAAAAATATATATATCTTTATCTTTTTTTTAATATTGGGTACCCATTCTTCGGGACACCCATTACCTCGCCAGATGATGGCGTTACGTGGGCATCGGTATTGCGAATGTCGTTACGTTAATTGGACGTATCTTCAAGGGCATGCAGAGAGCGCCTGACGAATTAAGAGGTCAGTACCTCTCCGCCTATCTAGGTACACTTACCATATACGCGCGATTAGGATTTTTTCAATATATGTATTTATCATTCACTTCAGATAAAAGCAAACGAGGTTGAAAAACTCAAAAAATTGGAGCAATAGATTGCCATTTTGTTAAATATATTCTTTATTTTTTTCTTATATATATATATATATATATATATATATATATATATATATATATATATATATATATATATATATATATATATATATATATATATATTTAAATATATTTATATATATATATATATTTGGAACTCGTATATGTGTCACATAGTTCCCACGTGAGTGCGTGAGTTCGCGGCACTATCTATGGCTGATTTGATAACATTGGTAGAATGTAGAATGTTACACGTTTATAAATACTTCAACGATCCATTTTTAAGCCCTAAATACCCAGACTCCCATATTTTTCTTCATCTATGTTGAGATGTCTGCCTCCGTAGTGTAATGGTCAGCACGTTCGGTTGCCGTACTGGAAGGTCCCAGGTTCTATTCCCAGGGAGGGTCAAATAAATATGAGTGATTTTTTTACTCTAATATTTATTCAATATTACTCTGGACTTGTGCCTGCAGCGGAGGGGTGATCACCTCTCCTTCATGTATTAACGATCAAGATAACACTGTGTTTACATTATGCAGTGCCCTATGCGCCATAGGGTGCGGATAAGGGTTTGAAATGACAAAAAGTCATAAGTCGTGAACAAACCCCAGATTTGTGTACAAAGATTTAGACACAATTAATATATTGTAAAGAAGAGATATGGTAAAAGAACAAGAAGAAGAAGAAAGAAATAAACCCACCAAACTACTTGTTTGATTAACCACCATGCCGCTTTTCCACAGGGGTAGGCAGAGAGGAAAGAACCCCACACCAATCTGTTAATGCAAACAATCGTCGCATCTCCTATCCCAAACAGATATATGAAAACGCAAATTGGTAAAGACATCTCACCAGTGTGCGTCCGCTTGTGCGCCTTGAGATGCGACGACTTGGTGTAGACCTTCTCGCAGCCGTCCACGTCGCACGTGTGCGTCTTGCGGCGCGCGCGAGCCAGCGCGAGCCCCTCCTCCGCCGGTGGCGGGGGCAGCGCTTGCTGGCTCGGACGAGCGGGCGTCGCGCCGCGGCCGTCAGCCCGGCAGTGCTGCTCTCGTACTCTGAACGTTTCAAAAAAACATTTTTGCTTAGAATTTTCACTCATGAATTACATGAAATTATAGTAACTTTAAACATAAAGAGTAAATCCACTCACAAGTAGGCATAGGCTATGAAACTTGTAAAGTTGAAGCCTGAGTAGGGACATGATAAACGGTGTTGCATAAGCCGTAGCTAGACTTCAGAGTCACTTGGACGTTAAGAAATTCAAAAAAATACATAAAAAAAACATTATTTGTAAATTCAAAACATTGTTAACTTTGTAGTAAGGTCCACCAACATATTTTGTAAATTGTGTTTAGCTCCTAGTTTAGCCATTATGGAGGTCCCGGGTTCGATTCCCAGGGGGTGAGTTAAAATCAATATTTATGTTTTTTCATCCTAATATTTATTTAATATTACCCTGCACTGGTTCCTGAAGGGAGACGCTGATATAATTATGAAGTGAATTTAAATAACGATCAACATAACACTGCTTCAATTATATGCAGTGCCCTATGCACCATTGGATGTGTACAAGGGTCAACAGTTGAAGTCGCATAAATCAAATCACAATTTTTATTTTTGTGAGAATTCACACTTCAATTTGACTTTTCTTTGGTCTATTCTGATAGTTTTAAACGTTCGCTAATTTATTTATTTTATTATTGAGTTTTTTTGTAAGAGTAAAATTGAAACAACAAAAGATGTTTTATTTTGAAACATTTTTTTATATATTTTTGTAACACCCACTATATGAAGACGTTCGCCGGCATAAAAAACATTCATAACGAAACGAATTAAATGAAGCAACTCGGACCACTTTCATAGGTCCAAAAAATCATGCCTCAAATCAAAAGAGGTCTATCTCCAATTTCATCGTTTTTTTTTTAAATAAAAATAAAAATGAAAAAAGAATTTGTAAACACGAGATTGAAGTTATATTATAATGTAGTATTTTTTTCATTAACAAACTTTATTTATTTTTTCTAGAATGTTTTTTGCTGATTTGAATTTATGTCATGTAATGTTAAAGATTTTAAGATAAGAAAAAAAAAATAAACCTGCAAAGTCTGATATTTTTAGAAGCTTGTCTGCAGGCAGGATTATGAAGATAAGGAAGGTAAATGTGGAAAAATACATTAAAAAAACACCCAGAAAAATGGAAATAAATATTTCTTTAATGTATTTTTCAATTTGCAGGAATCAAACCCGCATAGCCAGTTTCGCAGTCGAGCGTCTACCCAACTACGCCACGGTCCCTGATTTATTTATTGCATTTGTAACTTATTTTTAAAGCTTAATATTTTTTTTTAATTCAAACTGCGTTTAAAAGTACATTTGAATTAACTATCTTGAAGAAAAATAGTGCCAAAAACAAAAGTGGTCAAAAGTGGATCACTAATCTATTTTAAATTTGAAGTATTCATTTTAAAAGGATATTTGCTAGCAGCTAAAAATTATAAGAATAAATATGCCCTTTTTTAATTTTATATATCGTAGTCGCACAGGAGAAAGTGACCAACTACCAAAACGTAAAATGTTCAGGAGGGTCATTTAAGTCACTTTTGCTTGGCAACAAAATAAACACCTATGCAGTTAGTCATTTTCAACAAATCAATAAACTATACTTCTAAGTTTAAAATCCTTTGGGATTTTTTTCATGGCAGAATAAAGCTAGTAAGATACCAAATAGTAAATGATTACGTTTTTGCAAAAAATACACCTGGTCACTTTCTCCTGTATGACTACGATATTAAGGACAATATTTTTTTTAAAAAAAATATGTATTTGGAATGAATCGCAAAACGATATTTTTCACTCGTAATTTAAAGCCCAAAAAACTAAATGCCACTTTCGTTAAATTCTCGAATAATACTGGAGTTAGACCTCTTTCGGTATAAGCTACTAAAATTCGATACCGTACCTGCGTCCGGCGCTTGCATCACCGCGCTGACTGCAATTATCAGTGCCATCCGCGCAAACTGGTTTCGCGTCTGTCGACCCATCAATGCTACCGGCTTTCTTTCTGGCGCCTTCTGCGACCAGAGCGCTCCTTTCGCAACCCTCAGACGATGCCATCTTGGCTTCGGCCTTCTCCGGAGCAGCAAAGTGCCTCGAGAACAGCGCTCCCAGGCTGTCGACGTTGGCCAGTTTCAGGCCAAGCGACTCATCACCGCGAGACGATGCCAAATCGTCTCTTCGTTCCTTCTTAATGATGGACTTCAACACCTTTTTGATCTGATCGTTAGAGGCTGATGCTGTTTCTGTCAGAGCCTTGGGAGTTTTTTCTCCGATAGGTCTTTTTTTGGCCGGAGTTTCGCTGTTTTTGCACGAGTTGTCGTTGTTGTTGTTGTTGTTGTTGCTGATGTTGTTGTTGTAGCCTAGGGAGGGGAGGGCGAGATGCGGTGGGGGGCGGCTCTTTGAAGACACGTGGCGCCTCTGATTTTGGATGTGCGCGCGGAGAAACCTAGGAAATATACATAAGTATTTAAGAAATAATCAAATACAGTGAAAACCCGGGTTTTACGTTTTCCCGCAAATTGCGTGTAATTATTTCAGTCCCGATATATTTTCCTACATTTATTACCTGCATATACATTTTTTACATATCTGTAAATACATTCATTTAAAAATTTATAAACATAATAAAAAAAATTGCAGAGAGGCCATTGTGTGTATTTTTTTTTTAGATTTTTTTTTTACAAAATACATTAAATTAAATAATATAAAATGTACAATACATTTCAAATAAAACGTTTCTACCTCTCTAATAAAGTAGATACTTGTGTTAAGAGAGGGAGTTCGTTTTACAATTAATTTATTTTTATAAACAAAGAAAATTTTAATTAAAATTAAAAATTGCATTTCGGTGGAGTTCTTTTTATTTAGTTTTTTTTTTTAAATCTATTTTAGCCTAACATAATAACAAACAAAAAAGAGAGGGAAAAATTGAAATAAAAAACTATTTTACAATTTTTTAGAGAATTAATTCTTGATCATTTTCCTATTCCTTTATTTTGCCTTTGTTCCATATTTTATCTTGACCTCAGTTTTTTTTCACCCAGTTCTCGTCGAAAATAATATCCTGTTATTCGATTTTTGACTCGATTAGAAGCGGTTCGTTTTTTACATTATTCGCGACTTTATACATTTTTTGTTAGTTTTATTCGTAAGTCATCACAATTTTTACGAAACAAAAAAATCAATACACCAAATAAATACGTTCCCCCGTTTAGGTTTCGTATTCAATAATCTCAACTACATATCGCTCACTCCTTTCAACAACGTCATTTATCAAAAAACTTGATTTTTCAGGAGATCGTTTTTAAAGTTTAAAAATATAATACAATGTATTAAAAATCAATATCAAGCCACTTATTGAACTTTTTACTGTGCAACAGATCTTTTTAGGTAAAACCAGAATGTTTTTTCTCCATTTGAAAAATGTTAAGTATATTTTATTTTAAATACTTAAACAATACATTTCTTCAAAATGCAAAAACAACACTTTCTGCCCTGTAGCGGGTAAATATTAAGTTAAAAATATGCCGCTTTTACTGGGATATAGTACATTTTCTGGGCATTCTGAAAACACGCCCAACTGAATACTGACGATTTTTTATATTTGACGTTCTTGAAAGGAGTGAGCAATATATCGTAGTCGTACAGGAGAAAGTGACCAACTAACAAAACGTTCAGGAGGGCCATTTAAGTCACTTTTACTTGGCAACAAAATGAACATAGACGCAGTTAGGCATTTTTAACAAGTTAATATGTATATTACACTTCCAAGTTTAAAATCTTTTGGTATTTTTTCAGGGCAATATTAAGCTAGTAAGATATCAAATAGTCAATGATCACGTTTTTGTAAAACAATGCACTTGATCAATTTCTCCTGTATGACGACGATATATTGAAATAAAACTAGAATTAAATTTAACAACCTTGTTTATTTTGGAATGACAACTGAAAATTGACGATTTTTGATATATCACGTTGTTGAAAGGAGTCAGCGATATATGATTTACCCAAAAATAAATGTTTTTTTTAAATCTGTACGTGGCATACATTTTCCCTCCATGTAAGTAAAAAAAAATAATTCCCTTAAAAACGTAAAAATTGGGTTTCACTGCATTACCTTACCCATAAAAATAAAAAATTAAGATATTTTAAAAATAGCACCATTTTCGTAAAACACTACCCAAGAGCGCTTTACTCACCATAAAAATGGCCTCAAAAGAATCGCAAGCATCGAATCTTCCCGGGGTGCCATTTGAATGATATTTTTTTTCACACTAAATGGTAAAGTCCAAACTTTATAATGAAATAAAAAAAAAATATAAAAAATCTATCGCTGTGTGTGTTTTATTTAGCTTTTCTTACGAAATCGAAAAATGAACGTCCCTGTACTTACAGTTCTTCCTTGATATTCTGAAGCGCCAGGAGTCTCGCCTGAGGGTCCAGCAATAGTCTAGCATTTCCAGACGACTCTGTGGGGAAAAAAAACTTCATTGATATATAACCTTCGACACAAAACTCAGCTTTCTGTCACACATAAACCAAATAACCAACAAAAGTATGAGAATGCTCGGTTTCATGAAAAGAACTAGTAAAGACTTAACTAACTAACTAACTAACCATCACGCCGCTTCCCCGCAGGGGTAGGCAGAGAGAATAGAGCGCCACACCACTCTGTCCTTGCAAACATTCTTCGCCTCATCCACGTTCATGCATCTCCTCATACATACCCGCCGATTGTTACGACTCCTAACCTGACCACTTTCAAGTATTTAGCATACCTGATCGTGCCATGTTTTTCTCGGTCTTCCTCTGCTTCTTTTCCCGCTAACATTCGCCTCAGAAATTTGTTTTACCGTTCTTTCCTCACTCATTCATTCTACATGTCCAAACCATCTCAACACACCTTTCTTAATTTTATCGATAATGCTTATCTCAGCTTTGCATTCCTTCCTTATTTCACTATTCGTACATCTATCATACATCGTTTTGTCGCACATTCTTCTGAGAGATCGCATTTCGACTGCATTCAGTCTACTTTCATCCTTCTTTTGCCAACTCCATGTTTCACTTCCATACATTAGAGTTGGAACCAGGACTCCGTTGTGCACTGCCAGTAGTAAAGACTTCGATGGTATAAATGCACTTATGAACGACTCTCACTGCAATTATTTCAGCTTGAAACATAGAACAGCAAAGACATTTTTTTAAATGTCTTGATTTGATCTCTTCGTGGTTCAAAGACAATGGCTGAATGATAAATCCTAAAAAAACCTAAGCATCATTATCGGTGGCCATAGACAAATCTCTCTTCTCAATCTCAGTACCACTTCAAAGCTTGAAATCACCAAACATGTTGTGGCAACCCACAACAATCGAATGAACGAGCATAATCGAACACGCTGTGGCAACTCGACAATCGAATGAACGAGCATAATCGAACACCCAAACCGAGCTCGGTTTGGGTGTTCGATTATGCGGAAACCATCTCAACACACCTTTCTTAATTTTATCGATACTCAGCCTTACATTCTTTCCTTATTTCATCATTCGAACATCTATCAAACATCGTTTTGCCACACATTCGTCTGAGGGATCGCATTTCGACTGCCTTCAGTCTGCTTTCATCCTTCTTTTGCCAACTCCATCCTTCGCTTCCATACATAAGGGTTATCATCATCATCTTACTATCATCTTTTGTAATTTATGTTTTTTTTATATGTTAATTTGTAATTAACGTTTTTTTTTTAATATTCAAGTACTGTCTACCCTGTGATTGTAAACAGCTATAAATGGTCGAACGTTTTGATCAATATCACTATATCTAGTCTGTTTTTGGTTGGTTGGAAGATATTGCTTTTTAGCAATAAACCCTCCAATGTACTTATTTATTATCTGTTCATGAAATTTAAATAAATAAATAAAACATTTTTAGGTAAGTGAGTATGTATTACCAGCGGTCTGCCTTCTCCTCGCCTTGGGCCTGACGCTCAGGTCCACGGGCTCCTGTTGTTCGGGTGGCCCGCTCGCCTGTAGAAACAAGGATAACATTACAACAACAACAACAACAACAACAACACATCCTGCACCAAGGCATATCGCTCACTCCTTTCAACAACGTCATACCGTAGTCGTACAGGAGAAAGTGACCAACTACCAAAACGTAAAATGTTCAGGAGGGCCATTCAAGTCACTTTTGCAAGCATTATCGATAAAATTAAGAAAGGCGTGTTTAGATGGTTTGTACACGCGGAACGTATGAGTGAAGAAAGAACGGTTAAACAAATTTATGAGGCGAATGTAGTTGGAAAAAGAAGCAGAGGAAGACCGAGGAAAACGTGGCACAATCAGGTATGTCAAATACTTGAAAGCGGCCGTAATAATCGTCGGGTATGTATCAGGAGATGCATGAATGTAGAAGAGGCAAAGAATGTTTGCAAAGACAGAGTGGTGTGGCGTTCGATTCTCTCTGCCTACCCCTGCGGGGTAGCGGCGTAGTGGTAAGTTAGTTTGGAAAATAAACATCAATGCAGTTCGTCATTTTTAACAAGTCAATATATTACTTCCAAGTTTAAAATCCTTTGGGATTTTTTCAGGGCAATATTAAGCTAGTAAGATATCAAATAGTCAATGGTCGCGTTTTGGTAAAACTATGCACTTGGTCACTTTCTCCTGTATGACTACGATATATCGAAAATCAATTTTCAGCTAAGCATGTTTTCTGAATGCCTAGAAAATGTACTATATCCCAGCAAAAGCGGCATATTTTTAACCTTAATTGATTCGGCAGTCACTTTGTGGTAAAATCTATCCATTTTTAATTAATGTTATACTTAGTAAATACCACTATTTCTTAAATTCTACTGTTACACGTGTTTCAATGCATTCCGCATCATTTTCAAACACTGTATGTGAATCTTATTCTAAATTTTAGAGTTGGGTCCTTGGGACGTTGAAGATTGAAGAGGGGGTAGTAGCTGTTTCTTATTTTTATTTATTTATTGCATTTTTTTATTTTTTTATTTTTTTTATTTATTTCTTATCAGTGGGAACATAGACAATAGGGGAGAGGCTTTAGTCATTGTCATATAGTTAATTATGGGTTTATTGTTATTTATATTTTTAAAAATTTCTATTGTTTCAAAATGTTGCAGTTTATGGCTTTTAGTATTAATTATTTTTAAAATTTCTCCGTTATTGTGGTTATATTTGTGATCATTATAATGATGCGGAATGCATCGAAACACGTGTCACAGTAGATTTTAAGAAATAGTGGTATTTACTAGGTAAAACATTGATTAAAAATTAATATTTACCCGCTACAGGGCAGTAAGTGTTGTTTTTGCATTTAGAAGAAAAGGTTTTTTTTTTTTTTTTTTAAATTTACTAAATATTTTTCAAATGGAGAAAAAACATTCATGTTTTTTCTCACCTAAAAAGATCTGTTGCACACAGTAAAAAGTTCAAGAAGTGGCTTGATATTTATTTTTAAAAATCAAGTTTTTTATTTTTTTATTTATGACGTTGTTGAAAGCAGTGAGCGATATAACATCACATAGTAGAACGACTTATGTAACATTTTTTGACGAATTTTTTAGATGAAGAATGGAATGGAAGTCTGGATACAGGGCAGCCACAGGCTGGTAAAGTGATCACTTTACACACGTGTAACATTCACCAATTCTACCCATGATGGACAACCACACTACTCAGATTCTTGGAACTTCTATATATATATATATATATATATATATATATATATTATATATATATATACGATCCATTTTTTTTATTTTCACTAGTGACATCTATTGGTGAGTCGAAGAGCTTTTTTACTGAGCAGAAACTCAAATTTCACTAGAGTCATCTATGATGAGATATGAGTAGCTTCTTATTAAGCAGAAACATTTCTATTTGTATGTGTGTCCGAATCCTGGATTATATTCACATACTCTAAAAATGAAAATACCATTTTCATATTATTTCGAGAAATAAAAATACTTTATGTTTTGATCCACTCACATTTTTACTAACCAAATAGTTTCGGCAACCTGATGCCCTCTTCAGGGTTTAAGTCATAAATTAACAACAGGTTGTTGAACCGAAACCAACTAGTTTCGGCAGCAACCTGTTGCCCTCTTCAGGGTTTAATTTATGACTTAAACCCTGAAGAGGGCAACAGGCTGTTGCCGAAACTAGTTGGTTAATAAAAACGTGAGTGGATCAGAACACAAAGTATTTTTATTTCTCGAAATAATATATCAATACGATCCACAAAGTTAATGCTTTCAATATTAAAAAAAAAAATCATTTTAATTTTCAGGTTATTTCTAATTTTAATTTAATTTAATTTAATTTCCAATTTAATTCGAGTGTGTTCAAATACTTAGCCCCGTAAATGCCCAGACGTACATATTCTTCTTCGTCTATATTAAGATATCTAAAAATATCTAAAAATTAACTCCCAGATGGAGAAGACCCTGATTTGTGAAACTAAAATTAGATTGTTTGATACAGGAAAATGGACCTTACCTCTCTTGTAGAGGGAAGCATGGCACTGCCCGTTTTCCCTTGCAGGATCTCACACCCATCCTGAGGAAGAAAAAAATAAATTATCAGACGACATATTCAAATATTCTTTATTCGATACTTTTTAATGCAATGGCAGCGCCATCTGTTTAACGTAATCGCAAAACACACTCAATACTGCGTTGTGAAAAGAAATATAATACAATTTTACATACGAAGCAACTCCTGAAAATATCATTTTTTTATTAAACTAATTAATTCGATCACTTTGTGGCGATATCTATCCATTTTTATATTAAGTTTTACTTGGTGACGCGTTTTTTTATGCATTCCGCATAATTTTCCTGCGGTGTTTCAATTTTTTCTATGTTTTTATTATTTCCTCTATATTTTTCTTTATTATTTTTGTTTTTGCATTTCACAATATAATATATAAAAAAAATCATATACTTTATATCTAAATACAAAAAAAAATCCCACAAAGGCATGGCCTGTGTGTGGGTATACATTTTATTTTAGGTTAATATAAAGGCTATTGGAAAAAAAATGTTTTTAAAATATTGTAATATATTATATTGATACAAAAAAAGATCCCACAAAGGCATGTCCTGTGTATGGGTATACATTTTATAATAGGTCATAATAAAGGCTACTGGAAAAAATAATTTGTTTTAAAAATATCATATTACATTGATACAAAAAAATCCCACAAAGGCATGGCCTGTGTGTGGGTATACATTTTATTTTAGGTTAATATAAAGGCTATTGGAAAAAAATGTTTTAAAAATATTGTAATATATTATATTGATACAAAAAAAGATCCCACAAAGGCATGTCCTGTGTATGGGTATACATTTTATAATAGGTCATAATAAAGGCTACTGGAAAAAATAATTTGTTTTAAAAATATCATATTACATTGATACAAAAAAATCCCACAAAGGCATGGCCTGTGTGTGGGTATACATTTTATTTTAGGTTAATATAAAGGCTATTGGAAAAAAAATGTTTTAAAAATATTGTAATATATTATATTGATACAAAAAAGATCCCACAAAGGCATGTCCTGTGTATGGGTATACATTTTATAACAGGTCATAATAAAGGCTACTGGAAAAAATAATTTGTTTTAAAAATATCATATTACTTTGATACAAAAAAAAATCCCGCAAAGGCATGTCCTGTGTGTGGGTATACATTTTATTTTAGGTCATAATAAAGGCCACTGGAAAAAAATAATTTGCTTCAAAAATATTATATTATATTGATACAAAAAAGATCCCACAAAGGCATGTCCTGTGTGTGGGTATACATTTTATATTAGGTCATAATAAAGGCTACTGGCAACAATGAATTTGTTGAATATTTAAAGTTAAAAGGCGTTGTGGCAGCCCTGGACCAGTCGTGGTAGCAGGGATGTCCCGAGGCGCTTTGCTCTAGATTCGGACGCGGATCTAAATCTCCACATTTACACTATTGCTATATGGTATTGTGCAGGGGTCGGCAAACTCGTTAGTGAATAAAGCCAAAAGTTCATAGTGCAACGATTTTTAATCTTTTTTTTAAATTACCCAACGTCCAAGTGACTCTGAAATCTGGCTCTTGCAACACTGCTTATCATGACCCTACTCAGGCTTTAACATTTCAAGTTTCATAGCCTATGCCTACTCGTGATTGGATTTACTCTTTATGTTTAAAGTTACTATAATTTCATGTAATTCGTGAGTGAAAATTCTAGGCAAAAACACTCGCTGTTGCAATAATATGTATCTTTATATAGTTCGTGGCCGAACCTCCGTGACGGCATCACGCGGCTCTCGAGCCGAGGTTTGCGAACCGCTGGGATAGTGCACAAGATAAGGCGATGTAACAGCGATGGTACCTCGAGCGTGAATCGCTTATAACGCACATAAAGATGAATAAACGAAAGGTATCGGAGTCCCTTGGAAATGAGTACTTTATAGTGTACTTTTAACACGATCTCTGCATTCAATACATTCTACAAACAATCACAATATTTTTTTTTCATACTACTACTACTACTACTACCATCACGCCGTTTCCCCGCATGGGTAGGCAGAACGGATGGATTTTTTTCATGCTGATGTATAATTGTTAATATGTTAAAGAAAATTTATTTTAAAAAAAATACAAAAAAAACGCAATTTTTCAATTACTAAAGGGTGACAAATATTTGAATTTCAAAAATAATTTATTTTCGAGATTCTTAAATGATTTTTCAACTCCAAAATGTAATACTGAACAATTTCAACAAAACTTCAAATATTTGAGAATTAAATATTTCAATACGCTCCCTAAAGAAATTTAAAAAATTGAAGATAGAAAAATTCTTAAGAAAAAAAATAATTCCCGTTACATATAAATCTGGAAAAAAAATGTTTTAAAATACTATTTTACCATTAATATACTAAACATTAAACCTTGAGTGTAAGTCCCTCTCCACGCACAAGAGTTCAGTCTCTTTTTTGGAGAGGCACAGCGAATCTAAAACTATAGTTTGCCATATGTATAAATGTTTAGAAGTTGTTTTATGTTGTACTTAAAAATGTAACTATATTAAATAAATAAAAGAATAATAATTTAAATTAAAATTAAAAAATATTCTTAGCGGCTAAGATATGGCTGGTATGCCGATGGGTTAATTTGAATATAGCGTTTTCGTGATACATTGAACGCAGTGAGCGTGTTAATCGATTCACGCGGTTTTGCACAATTTTTCGAATTAAAGAGGTCGCTTCCTTAGCCGGGCGCGTCCTAACGAGGCGCTCCGCTAGCTCGCGGCTCGCGGTCGCGTACGGAGCGGTAACGAGGACCCACCGTGGGAACTGGAGGCGACTCGCCGACTCACCATGCGCTACGACACCGCGAACGGTTGCGAAACGCTCAATATATGTAGAGTAAATCACCGTTAGAACGAATTATAAAATTATTCTTGATAAAAATATCTATCTCAGATAATTTTAGTTTCTTTATTATGTAATATTTTTTTTAAATAAATGTTTGACTAACTAACTAACTAACCATCACGCCGCTTCTCCGCAGGGGTAGGCAGAGAGAATAGAACGCCACACCACTCTGCCTTAGCAAACATTATTCGCCTCTTCCACGTTCATGCATCTCGTCATACATACCCGCCGATTATTACGACTCCTAACTTGACCACTTTCAAGTATTTGGCATACCTGATCATGCCATGTTTTTCTCGGTCTTCCTCTGCTTCTTTTTCCATTTTGTAAATTATTTTCACAAATATTTCAATTTCGTACTATTTCTGTAAGCTGTGAATTAGGTATCCAATTGTAGTAGAGTTCGAACCGAGAAACTCTGACTTAAGAGTTCGCGACACTAACTACGGGACCACAACCATTATCGATGTATTGTCAACGTATTAATAAGTAGTAACTCTCAAAGAAAAATAATTTTAACAGATTTTTTTACAACATTTTGAGTGTGTGTCCCTCTCAAAGAAAAATAATTTTAACAGATTTTTTTTACAACATTTTGAGTGTGTGTCCCTCTCAAAGAAATATAATTTTAACTGATTTTTTACAACATTTTGAGTGTCTCCAAATACTTGTTCACAAAATCTGGATTATCTCCAATTACAGGATGTAATTCTCATACCATTTTTTGACATCTCATCAAAGATGAAGAAGAATATGGAAGTCTGGGCATTTAGACATCCATATTCTTCTTCATCTTTGATGAAATGTCAAAAAATAATATGATTTTATTTTATTATTGAATCAAAATGATAATTATATCCTTACAGGACATTTTCGATTAAGTGCCGTTAGCAAACAAAACAAAACGGACAAGGGCTTTTACGAAAAGGGCATTATAAAGTAGGATTCTCGTTGGCATCAAGTTATTGAACACAACGGCGCATATTTGACTAAAATCGAATTATCGTAACCAGTGATGCCATATCGCTCACTCCTTTCAAGAACGTCATAAATCAAATCGTCAAATTTCAGTTGTGCATGTTTTCGGAACGCCCAGAAAATGTACTATATCCCAGCAAAGGCGGCATATTTTTAACTTAATATTTACCCGCTACAGGGCAGAATGTGTTGTTTTTGCATTTTTAAGAAAAGGCATTGTTTAATTATTTTTTTAATATACTAAATATTTACAACATTTTGAGTGTGTCTAAATACTTGTTCACAAAATCTGAATTATCTCCAATTACAGGAGTTATTTTCATATTATTTTTTGACATCTCATCAAAGATGAAGAAGAGTATGGAAGTCTGGGCATTTACGGGGCTGACGACCGTCATAGGCTGGTTTAAGTGATCACTTTACACACGTGCAACATTCACCAATTCTACCCATTATTGACAACCACACTACTCAAATTCTTGGAAGTTCTATATATATGAACCAATTTAGAAACCTTGTTCTTGAATCACTAGAACTTCACTAAAGACATCTATTGGTGAGATGTAAAGAAGCTTTTTATTAAGCAGAAAAAAAAAATAATAATACTAAATATTTTACAAATGGAGAAAAAACCTTCAAGTTTTACCTAAAAAGATCTTTAATACATTGTACATATTTTAATACATATTTTTAAACTTTAAAAACGTTCTCCTGAAAAATCAAATCAAAAATCGTAAATTTTCAGTGGTCCATGTTTTCGAAATGCCCAGAAAATGTACTATATCCCAGCAAAAGAGGCATATTTTAACTTAATATTTACCCGCTACAAGGCAGAAATTGTTGTTTTTGCATTTTGAAGAAAAAGTATTGTTAAATCATTTTTCTAAATACATTAAATATTTTTCAAATGGAGAAAAAACCTTCAGGTTTTACCTAAAAAGATCTGTGCACAGTAAAAAGTTCAATAAGTGGCTTGATATTTGTTTTCAATACATTTCATTATATTTTTAAACTTTAAATACGATTTCCTGAAAAATCAAGTTTTTTTTATATATGACGTGGTTAAAAGGAGTGAGCGATATGACAACACTGATCGTAACACTATTTTTGAAGCATTGAAATAGACGCCCTGAACTAAACTGAATCTCCGACTCGTCCGATATTAAAATCGATTAAATCGGCAAATATATCGAAATATCTCGGTTCCCACATAAATTAAACGCAGTGTTCTATACTGGATGTAAAATAATTCATAGGACAGTGCCGGAGGCGATATCAAGAGTCGGAACGAACTATTGCCCAATCAGTAGAGATTGGCAATTATAAACTCAACTATGGGAAGAAAAACGAGCCTAGATAATATAATTCACATTTAAGGGCGATTCGGAGGCTCCGCTAATGTCAATATCTATAATCTAATTCGCGTTTTAGGGTCATTTGGATGATCCGCTAATCGAACACAATTAAAAACGAGCCTAGATAATGTAGTTTACATTTTAGGGCGATTCGGAAGCTCCGCTAATGTCAATATATTTTATCTAGTTCGCGTATTAGGGACATTCGGATGATCCGCTAATCCAACACAATTAAAAACTCGAATATGGGAAGAGAAACGAGCCTAGATAATCTAGTTCATATTTTAGGGCGATTCAAACGATCCGCCAATTTTAATATCAACAATCTATGTAGTTTGCGTTTTAGGGACATTCGGATGATCCGCTAATCCAACACAATTAAAAACTCGACTATGGGAAGA
Source organism: Brachycentrus maculatus (assembly GCF_059751285.1). NCBI lineage: Eukaryota > Metazoa > Arthropoda > Insecta > Trichoptera > Brachycentridae > Brachycentrus > Brachycentrus maculatus. The sequence continues at coordinate 21,475 of NW_028280908.1, forward strand.
GAAACGAGCCTAGATAATCTAGTTCACATTTTAGGGCGATTCAAACGATCCGCTAATGTCAATATCTACAATCTAGTTCGCATTTTAGGGACATTCGGATGATCCGCTAATCCAACACAATTATAAACTCGACTATGGGAAGAGTACTTTCATATAGTAATCTAGTTCATATTTAAGGGCGATTCGGACGGTCTGCAAATATTAATATAGTTCGGAAATATCTATGACAATACAAAGGCAATGGCTGTCTGGGAATTTACAGGGCTTACAACCTGACATAGACTGCTTTAAGTGATTATTTTATACACGTGTAACATTCACCATTCTACCCATGATCGATATTACTCAGATTTTGGTTGGTTGGTGGTATTTATTGAAATGATTCGAATCAAATAAAACACCATCAGCTTAACTGACAGTACACAACGGAGTCCTGGTACCAGAACTAATGTATGGAAGTCAAGCATGGAGTCCAGCGTGCAGCGCAGTCAAGGGGTAACCGGAGAAGAGTCACTGCTTCCACAAGGGTCACGACTCTAAGTAATGAGGAATAAGATGGACGGTTGGACGTACTCAAAACGTTGTACATTGTAATAACAATAAAAAAAAGTATATAAGAGGAGATAGAGATAGAACCGATAAACAAATATAACATTAATAATAATTAACTGACTTGAATGAAAATAAAAAATAAACTGGTAAGCGATTTATCGACCATCCCAACTTGAATCCATTTAGTAAGTTGGCAACGTATCGTTTGATTACGGGGGTAAAAAAAAAACTTACCATGTAAACCATGAAGTGGAAATTGAAGTAGACGGTTCTCAAATATAGTGGACCAAAAGGGCGCCACGATACATGCTTCACAGTTTGAGAGACACTAGAAAAAAACACTTGGAATAAATACTCAAAACAAAAACAAACAAAAAAACAAATTAACAAAAGTATAAAATAAGCTACATATATATATATATATATATATATATATATATATATATATATATATATATATATATATATATATATATATATATATATATATATATATATATATATATATATATATATATATATATATATATATATATATATAACGTGATAATATTTTTCTTTGTAAATTGGGTGTAAATAATATGTAAAGTGGGTGTATAATAATAAAATAAAAAATATGTTGCTTTGTAATTAAAGTTAATAATTAAAGTTTATTCTTAATTTATCTTTACAATATTTTTCTATCTATCTATCTGATTCTGACAGTTATTATATTTTTTCAGAATTTTATATTTTTTCTATCTGATGTCTTTTGTTTTATTCAGTGCGACGCATGCGACATCTGGTGGTAGATTTGTACTACATGTAGGTACTTAATAAAATGTATAGGTAGGTACCTAGGTATTTTATTACAAATATACATATATATATATATATATATATATATATATATATATATATATATATATATATATATATATATATATATATATTTGTATATATATATATATATATATATATATATAAATATATATTTAGTAGCTAATGTTAGTAAAGCGTTAATAATTTATGTTGATAAATTAATAACTGTTCAATCATTTTAAAATTCCATATCAGAATATGCAAAATAAGGAGATTCCTGCGTGTCTAAAAAGAAAAGCGTACGAATCTGTATACTGCCAGTGAACACAAATCGCTTACTCCTTTCAACCAAGTCATATTTCAAAAAACTTGATCTTTCAGGAGATCGATTTTAAAGTTTAAAAATATAATGAAATGTATTAAAAATAAATATCAAGCCACTTTTTGAACTTTTTGCTGTGCAACAGATCTTTTTAGGTCTAACCTGGATGTTTTTTCTCCATTTGAAAAATATTTAGTATATTAAAAAAAAAATTAAATAGGCTCAAGTAACACATCAAAGTTCAAGTAACCCCGTTCTACGGTACACTGTTTATAAACATAAAATATGGAAAAGAACGCCACAAGAATCTGTATATGCAAACAATCCTCGCCTCTTCCACATTCATGCATCTCCTCATACATACCCGCTGGTACGTAATTCTCGGTACCTAATTCTACGGTATAAAAATATTTAGAAACTAACTAACTAACTAACCATCACGCCGCTTCCCCGCAGGGGTAGGCAGAGAGAATCGAACGCCACACCACTCTGTCTTTGCAAACATTCTTCGCCTCTTCTACATTCATGCATCTCCTCATACATACCCGCCGATTGTTACGACTCCTAACCTGACCACTTTCAAGTATTTGACATACCTGATTGTGCCAAGTTTTCCTCGGTCGTCCTCTGCTTCTTTTTCCAACTACATTCGCCCCATGAATTTGTTTAACCGTTCTTTCTTCACTCATACGCTCCACATGTCCAAACCATCTCAACACACCAATATACAAAATGTACAAAAATATTTAGTATATTTAAAAAAATTAATTAAATAATACCTTTCTTCAAAATGCAAAAACAACACTTTCTGCCCTGTAGCGGGTAAATATTAAATTAAAAATATGCCGCTTTTGCTGGGATATAGAACATTTTCTGGGCATTTCGAAAACATGCACAACCGAAAATTGACGATTTTTTATTTATGACGTTGTTGAAAGGAGTGAGCGATATGCACTAGAGACTATGGCTCTGACTACTAATTAAGTTTTAATTTGTACCAGAAGATGAAAACATCTGTCGTTTTCGAAACTAGTCGTATATATAAATAAAACTCATTAAAGTAGTATACTTAAGTGTTTAATTTTAATAAAATAATCATGTCATTCCACAAAGTTAATGCCGAATCAATAAATAATATAAATTGTATACAAAACGATGTATGATAGATGTGCGAATAGTGAAATAAGGAAGGAATGCAAAGCTGAGATAAGCATAATCGATAAAATTAAGAAAGGTGTGTTGAGATGGTTTGGACATGTGGAACGAATGAGTGAGGAAAGAACGGTAAAACAAATTTATGAGGCGAATGTTAGCGGGAAAAGAAGCAGTGGAAGACCGAGAAAAACATGGCAAGATCAGGTATGCCAAATACTTGAAAGTGGTCAGGTTAGGAGAATTTATTTAAATCACAATTTTAAACATATTAAAATATATATATATTTTTTGCAAAGACCCACAAAGCCACCTTGTGTGTCTTGTCGGTGGAGTTCTTTTGAACACATTTTTTATTGTTTTTAACCATTTTAACCTAATATACACACAAAAAAGAGATAAAAATTAAGAATATATACATTTTACAATTTTCATAGAATTAACTCTTGATCATTCACCCATTCCTTCATTTTGCCTTTGTTCCATATTTTATTTTGACCTCTAACCTCCGTCGGCAACTAATTAAAAATGTTCGGAACGACATATTGCAGTGTTGGACTCCCATATTTGCTGTTAATTCTTGGGACTATCAAACCTTCGTTGTGTGTAAACCGTGTATCATGGCTGTGTACTAAAAGATTTTAATATTTCGATGTAACTAATTTGCTGGTAATGTCTCTCTGGACCATGTCTTATATATATTATATACAATCTAAATTCCTTTCAATTGGCGGTAAGGTTATTCCCTGTTGATTGGTTAAAAAATAAATAATTAAATAAAATTACAAAAATGGTATTTGTATAGGTTTATTATTATTATTTAAAAATTTGTAAAGTCAATACCCCCTCACGATAATTTTAAGGACATTTTTTTAATTACCTAATGTCCAAGTGTCTCTAAAACCTAGCTACGGCTTATGCAACACCGCTTATCATGACCCTAATCAGGCTTCAACTTTTTAAGTTTCATAGCCTATGCCTACTCGTGAGTGGATTTACTCTTTATGTTTAACGTTACTATAATTTCATGTAATTCATGAGTGAAAATTCTAGGCAAAAACACTCGTTATGGGCGAACCTTTCTACCAACTATTTTAAATTAATTAACCTTACACATCGTATGCGCAAGTAAGGAGAATTGAACCACCCAGACTCCCCCACATTGCACTGCACGGCCAACCCAAAGGTAGACAACCAAAGTGATGGATTGACAGCTGGGAAACGACATTGCAGGAGGCTATCCATCTTAAAAACAGACTACAAGACCAACACCAAGAAGAAGGAGAGAAAAAACCTAATACCTCATATCGGTCGGGTTGTGGTCCCGTGGTTAGTGTCGCGGACTCTTGAGTCAGAGTTTTTCGGTTCGAACCCACTCTACCACAATTTGATACCTATTTTTAATAATGAGCCGCTCAGGCTTAAAGAAATAATATGAAATTGAAGCATTTTTGTAAATATAATAATAAAACCCTTATCCGCACCCCAATGGTGCATAGGGCACTGTGTCATATAAACGCAGTGTTATCTTGATCGTTTACACATGAAGGAAAGGTGATCAGCCCTCCGCTTCAGGTACCAGTCCATGGTAATATTGACTGAATATTACAGTGAAAAAATCACTTATATTTTATTTTACCCCCCTTGGGAATCGAACCCGGGACCTCCAGAACGGTAGCCGAGCGTGCTGACCATTACACTACGGAGGCGGACAAAATTTTTGTAAATAATACATAAAAATATTAATTTTTTAATAAAAAATTATAATATTTACCTTTTGAATCGTCTTCAAAATTCACAAATCACAAATGTAACAAAACTTAATATAATATATTTTTTAAAATACTGGCTCTTTTAAAACACTTTCACTTAATATTATTGCATTTAATTACTTTAAATATTACACATTTCTTATAACTATTACTGGCCATTAACGAGACACTTATGGTAGCTAATCACATCGTACGTTTGTATTGTCTGTGGTCACCTCCCGCCGAATTTTCCCGCGTTTTTTGTCTAAGCACTTGGATTTTGACAGCTTATGTCAAATTTGACAAATTTTTCGGCGGCGGTTATACTATTTAGCAAAAAATACATTTTAAACAACACTATATCACAATTTTTGGACGGATTTTTATAGTACTAAAAGTAAAGGGCTATTTTTTATTTATTTATTTATGACGTCTCAATTTGTGAGCGAGCGCCATCTGGAAAAAAAAGAAAATAAATTAATATTATTGATTATATCGGATACCGGACAACTCTTTTAGAGGTATCCTCTCTTACAGTCTCTTTAAGAGTTAGTACCTACTTAGAATTAGTAATGTGAAGTAACGTCAAGTTAGATAAATTAAGAGAGTCTAAGATGAGTAAAATTAGTTTAGGGTAAAAAGTCACATATTTAAAAAAAAGTAAAATATTTTTTTTAAACAAACAAAAGATAGAGGTGAATTCTTAATAAACTCTTTTAGAGGTATCCTCTCTTAAAGTCTCTTTCAGACGTACCCGTCTCTTCGTCAGGACAATCACTACCACAGCATGCAAACAATACCACCCTTCACCACCATAGCACCATTTACACACTTAAAACAACACAAAATGTTTAACACATGCGATTTTCGGTCGACCCGAAGACCAACATGCACTGATTTTTTTCAGCACAAACATGCGTTACGAGCCGAGGTTAAACATGCACTTTAATCTCGGCTTGAAGTTATGTTGTATTTTATAAAAACAGTTATAATATTTTTTAAATACATAAATTTTAGTACTACATGTACCGTCAGTGTGAATACCTGCCCACATCTTTTATTCTCAATACTAGCAAATGCGTTAGTCGTCAGGTTGGCACGCCTGCGCGGCGCGCTGTCACAACGAAAATTATCATTACTATCTTGTAATCACTTCATCACACCCTTATTCGCACCTGATGGTGCATAGGGCACTGCATAATATATACGCAGAATAATCTTGATCGTCATCACATAAAAAAAAGATGATCAGCCCTCAGCTTCAGGTAGATTCAGGGTGAAATTGAATAAATATTAGAGTGAAAAAATCACTTATATTTATTTGACCCCCCTGGGGATCAAACTCGGGACCTGCAGAACGGTAGCAAAGCGCATCATATAAACGCAGTGTTATCTTGATCGTAAACACATGAAGGAAAAGTGATCTTCTTTTAAAAAATCTGGCGTTA